>NC_056744.1:222501733-222801733 GCF_019279795.1 Protopterus annectens
GCACACCTATAAACCTATGAACTTATGAGGGCTGAGGGAATCAAGCTTTGTACCACAGGAACTACATCTCACAGCCTGAATCCTCTACAACTGCAAGAGTACTTGGTGAAAGTATCCTGTTCTGTATCAGCATAAGTGGGCTCTTCTCTTAGAGCAGCTACAAACATAAGTTCTGCTTCTGAAGTTCAGGAGAGAATTGCTTTCTTCATCTCAGCTTCACCATTGCCCCGTAAGTCCTCACTTTAACTACACATTTATATATATATATATGTGTGTGTGTGTGTGTGTGTGTGTGTGTGTGTGTGTGTGTATATATTTCCAATTAGTGAGGAGCAAATGACAGCTGAGTTACCCTTTCTGTGTTTATTCCATGCACAAATTCTCTGAAAATGCACTGCCACCTCTTTTGGCCTCTCTGCAGGGCTTCTGTAAGCTTTGAATTCTTCCAGAAGTGAATATCTAGTCTGTGAGCTACAAGACCTGCAAATGCCAGTCATCTGCATTTTTTTTTTTTTTTTTGCCACTGCGTTGTCATTGCAAGGAATGGGCAGGTAAAACAGCTTCCTAAATGTCCTGATCGTTATAATTAGTTAAGTGGTATTCACACAGCAGGGGCAGCAGTCTAGTTATCAGAAAGAGACAATTACATGGAATGCTTATTTTTTTTCTCTCGTGTGTCATGTACATCTCAAACCTCTTCCTAAGCTTAGAAAGCTGGAAGGGCAAACAACAGATAAATTGGAACTGGGCAGCGTTTGTGATGGATATTAAATCTGCACCACAGTTAAAATATTTTTTTTTCTAGAAGAAGTTGGCTACAGTTAAGTATTGGCTTACTTCTCAAATGTGTTTGTCTAAATAGTCCTTACAGTATGTACCATTAGTCATTTTTCATTTTATTTTATTTCATTTATTTTATTGACACTGATGTTTTTCACAAGTTATTTACAAAAATACAGCATCTGTGTTTTTATTCGCAAGGGTATGCAAAAACAGCTGAAACATACTTTGCGATTTGACTCAAAGTTTGTTTACTGAGCTCTGTTATACTACTAACATAAACAGAGTTTGCAGTTTTTATTTATCGATACATTTGCTCATTTTCATTTTATTAATTCCATGTAGAAAATCCACATCCCCTCTCTTTCCATGTGGGTTCCAGTTTCCTCCCACAAACCAAATACATGCAGATAGATGTACTGGTGATCTCCCGAATTTCCAGTAGATATGTGTGCACGTAAGATGTCTGCGTCTTGAAGTAGGTGTTCCATTCAGGACTGATTCTATGATTTGGCCCATTCTGCTTCACAAAATAATGATTGTATGACCTTAACTAGACCATTGCACTAGATGACAAGCTTCTGTGGATTCATTGAGAATGAGGGAAGTTAAATGTTACTAACTATTCAAAATCTGATCTATTAATTCTGAAGGTGTTTGTATGTAGTTGCAGTATGCAGAACTGTCCAGTCACATATGATTAATATGATTAACAGGTCACATGTAGTACATTGCAATAAGGAGATTATTATGTTAAGGTCATAAAACATGTAGTGACGTGCCACAGCTGTACAAAGGAGGAAAATTCTGTGACCTAAACTTAATGAGGCAGAGATACGAGACCCACAGGGCAGTAATAAACAGTAACAGCTGTTGTTATCTACGTAATAGCACAGCAGGTCAGGTGCATTGGAGATGGAATAAAATCATTGCAACTGCAAGTGTCTCATGAGGAAAAAACATAGTCTAGGAGCAGGAGGGAAGAGAAAGATGCAGAAAGCTACTAACATGGTTAGAAAGTAGTGAGTATGCAACAGCTAGTGTGTGAATTCCCATATTGCTGCGAAACATGATTAGACTTGAGGTGTAGGAGAGAAGTCATATATCTGGGTCACATGTAAGGGGGTACTGAGAATATTGGCTGTATTTTGGCGATATGTGGGCACAGCACAACACTTATCAGAATTTGCTTTCAAGTTAAGATTAACAGCAAAACATTCTGACTGAAAACAAAAACAGTTATATTTTGTTCTTTGATTAGTTACATGCTAAATGGCATTTTATAATGACAGTAATATCCTGTTTCTGCACCCTTGCTGTGGGCAAAGGAGGCAAAACATTAAGTTAATGGAACATGAAATCTGAGGATTACTTTTTTATAGATCACATTGCTCTTTTAAAATAAAGACAGATTTGAGTTTACAGGTTGTTTAGATTGGCTAGGATGTTTTGGGATGGGGATGTTTTATGCTTGTGTTTTGCTTATGTGAAAATTTATTTCCGTGTTTATCTAGTATGTGTGATGACTTGCCAAAGATTTAGATAGATGGCATGCCAGGATCTGGAATGTAGCGAAAAAATATGTATGAAAAGGCCGAAACATGCATGTGCAGAGCTAGTGGGGTTTGGCTTTATTGGCCTGAATGTAACCATAAAGACTTAAAAATTGAAAAATAATGGACATTCAGAAAATATCTAGCAGAAACACTTGATGTTTTTAAGGGATCATTAACATCCGATTGACCTCCACTACATGAGGTTTAAGGTATCACACAGTGAAAACTCTAGCTTGGCTAGGTTTTTCGTGCCGTTTTTACTGAATGATTTGTCTGTGTTGTCCTTTTTACCCTTTGGTTGTGTTTGTGTGTGTTATCATGGAGTACCAGGCTATTCTGCCCGCAACCAGGTCTCTGAGTGTTTTAGGCAACAAGCATATCTGGTAAATTCCTTGTTGTCTTAGGTTTCTTCGGGTCAGTATCTGGTCAATATTCTTCAGGAGGCTCTACTTTTGGTCATGTAAATCCCTCTGTATTTGAGGTCAGTTTTGCTACTAGTGTAAGAAGGGAACTATGGCCTTTTCTACTTTGGACAGTTTTGTGGGATCCTCCTGCCAGAATACCATACCACTGCAATTCCAAAGACCCAGCAGCAGTCAGTATGGGGCATGATGTTGTTCTATGCATATATCTGTAAGAGAGAGAGAGCGAGAAAGAGACATACACACACACACACACACACACACACACACACACACACACACACACACACACACACACACACACAAACATATGCTTTAAGTGGGGTAGAGCACTAATGTGACGTACATGCATTCATGTTAGTATTTCTAGGCTGGAAAGACTGTTGAGTTGTTATCCTATGGAATGTATTAACT
Organism: Protopterus annectens; assembly: GCF_019279795.1. NCBI lineage: Eukaryota > Metazoa > Chordata > Ceratodontiformes > Protopteridae > Protopterus > Protopterus annectens. Next base: position 222,504,906 of record NC_056744.1, read on the forward strand.
TCCTGTATAAGTGCTGTGTTGTTCTGTTGAACTATATTGTGGCACAAACTGGAGCCTTGATATAAATATGAACGGTGTCATATCTTGCTTTACCCCCTCCCCAACTCTAAAGGTGGGACATTTCTCATTTCTTCATTTCTCTTGATTCTGTAAAAAAATAAACCCAGTAGCAGCCATAGCAGTTGGCTGTAAAGTTGCTAAGACCAACCTACTGTTGTCAAGGTGATGGAAAATGTGGGCAGAGAAACAGTTTGCTTCCTGTAATAGAGTCCTATCTTCTTGCTCTCTATTCCCAAACAGAGTGCAGAATACTAGGACACATTTATTACCCCCCCCCCCCCCCCAATGGGTGCTGCTAACTCTGTGGACCGAGATTTAAGTTTTTCATTGCTGTTAGACTTGGGCCCTGTAATTTGAATCTCTCTTTTGCAACATTGTGACAGTGCAGGGAGGCGCTCTCATTGCTCGAATAAAGGTTGGTGGTGAAAGACTGAAAACTTTCGTGTTAGTATGAGAATTCACACTAGTTTATGACAGGAAAAATGGTTGTTAGTAAAGACTGATCTCTTAACTCTATGCATGCTACAGCTGTTGTGTTTGGACTGTATGTATGGTACCACTGCCTTTTCCTGGCATACAAACTGGAAACAAAATGTTGTGTCCTTTCTATAAGGTGTCACAGCTATGCAGGAAAGAGACAGCTAGCAGCTACTAAGTCTATTTCAGTGTGACTCTAAATCTTCTGAGCAGTTACTTTACTAATATGTTTGTTCTAAGTGAAGTTGCAACCTCTAAAACCAACTTATCTTTACCAAGGGTTAGTAAAAAGTCCAAGTCTAAGCACGTGCCAGTACTTGTAAACAAACAAAGAGTATCACCTTGTTAATTTGTTTGTTTTAAATATCTTAAATTAAGGCACATAGCAGGATACTGTACAGCTCATGGTAACTGTGTTAGATCACAATACGTGTATGTGCCAACACCAGTGATGTAGAGGGATAAAACCCGACTAATACATAGCTAACCCAAGTCTGGGTAGCAGCTCAGGAGCTTGGTGGCGCTGGCAAGAAGGGTGAGCAGGCCCAATCTTACAGGAAGTAGGGTTTGCCACTCACATACATTACCACTAGCCTTTTGAGGTGGGGAAATGATGCAGGGGGCACACCAAGCCACTGATTGGTGATGGCCACCATTGTGTGTGTTCATAAGTGAGTGTTTACAGGGATAGGCACTGTGAGTCACTACAGTGACACAGTCTGCTCATGTCTTAGGGCATGAGCCATGGGTGCTAAAAAATGCTATCATTGCTGGGATGCTGTCAAGAGCAGAATGCCCACTCATGGATGCCTGAACAAGGGCTTCTCCCTTTGGGAAGATTTCACCTCACCAGTGGGAGACTTCCTGGCTTACAGGCACAGGGGCAAAACTGATCTAGAAGAAAAATCACAGCATGTGTTTAATTGTAAAGCTACTACCAACCATATAGTTGAAGTAATCTGTGTACATGGAGATGAGAGAGTACAGTACAATCCAGGTGTAAATGCAGAATGTCATAGGTAATGTATTACTCCGAGAACAGAAAAAAGCCAATACCACTCGAACTCCAAGGCAGAAGTAGTCACTGATAATTAGTAAAGAAAGTCAAGACTTTCCTTCTACGGACAAAATTTATTTAAAAGCTTGAAGTGCGAAACTTTACATGCACTTTTCGTCAGGGCTCCTACCCCAACTTCATCAGAAAACAAATCACCACTAACTAAAACACTTTAATATAAATGATTAAACCGTCATTAATTAATCAATATAAATGAGACTATTAAGACTGTCCAAATTTTTAAAGCAACACCAAAATACACGTTAATGCAAACCATCCTACAAACCTTCTATAATATATAAAAATATTTGAGATGTTTGTAAAGTTTATGAAGTTTATAAATTTTAAAAAGTGTTAAAAGTGCTAAAAATGTTAAAAATATTAATAAATTGATTGTTAATCATGTTGTGCAACAATTCTCACAAATACAACTATTCCCTCAATGCTTGCAAATGCAATGGTACTCAGAGTTTTACGTGAACTTTCTGCATTCATAATTTGTAACTAGCAACTATCAAATCAAACTCTAATCAATTCTGCATAATAAGCAATAAGAAATAAAAAAATAATAAAAAATAATAAATATTATTACATTTACAAGTTTGTACATAAAAAATTCTTGTACTTAAAAAATTAATTAATTAATTTTAACACCACAATACGCTTATGTCCATGTTAACAAATCTACGTTAATTCACGTGATGTATGGCATACATTCTTAAAAACGTGTGTGTATTGGTTTTACATCACCAAACAAATAGCCTTGGGCAGAATTGAATATTTTTAACATTTTTAATACTTTTAACACTTTTTAAAATTTATAAACTTCATAAACTTTACAAACATCTCAAATATTTTTATATATTATAGAAGGTTTGTAGGATGGTTTGCATTAATGTGTATTTTGGTGTTGCTTTAAAAATTTGGACAGTCTTAATAGTCTCATTTATATTGATTAATTAATGACGGTTTAATCGTTTATATTAAAGTTATATTAATGAAACCAAAAGGAGCAACTAGGCTGATGCAGAGTCACAAGTAGAAATGAAAGGCAAAATCCTCAGGTTAAAATCCAAATGAAAGGCAAAATCCTCAGGTTAAAATCCAACTTTAATTCCACTGCAGGTCAGATAAGCGCTTTCACTCATTCATTTGAGCTTCATCAGATCATGTAACAAAGACCTTCAAGTACATAGGCTACATTTATACAGTTAAAACATCTCCTATTGGCTGCTTCTTGTTACATATTCATGAGTTAATCTAAGCTTAAAAATATATGCACATATAAACATGCTGAGATGTATAAAATGACAAAGTAAATATAAAAACATATAAAACTCTCCATGAACACTCAAGATGCTCTAATAAATATGTATATATAGATATATATGTCAAAAGAAATCTATTTCAAGGGTAAAACATATATGTTCCATCATTTATTATAAAATCTACAAACATTCCTCCGTTTGTTTAACATAGGTTTAATGGAGGCTCTCTCATTGAGACCTAAACCCCTGTCTGCTCTCAATCTAACTATCCACATACTCTCCTTACTCTCAGTATGGTTCCTGATGTCACCTCCTCGTATACTGGGTTTAATATTCTCAAGAGCTCTAAATATGAAATAATGTTCAGGACCTGCTTGGGCTACGTGCTTAGCTAAGGCATTGTGAGGTGAAGCCTTCCTAATGTGGTAAAGATGTTCTCTTATCCTGTCTTTAAAATGACGATTGGTTTTGCCAACATAAAATGCATCACATATTTGGCACACTGCCAAATAAACTATATGAGTAGTATCACAGGTAGCTACAGCACGTATGCTAAAGTTAGTGTGCATGTCAGGATGTTCAAAAAATGGACTGGGGTCAAGAGAATTACAATAATTACAGCGTCCACATGGTTTTGTGTGTTCAAGAGGCATTGACCATTCATCCCTTTTTGAATAGCATAGCATTCTCCTTAAATTTAATTTGTTCCTATATAAAAAAGAGGGTTTAGTCCCCATAAGTTTACCGATGGTGTCATCAGTACATAGAATAGGCCAGTGTTTCGTAATAATATTCTTGATTGCTGGACAATCAGTACTATATGGTAAAGAAACCCTTACATGAGTTGATCTATCATCTCTGCCATTGTCTATTGTAATGGATCCACCAGTAATAACTGGTCCAAAATAAGGGGCTGCTCTGTTCAGTCTAAGTTTATTGACATCTAAGAGGTTGGACTCAATCTCTTGTGAGCTATAGCCCCTTTCTTCTAGCCTTATCTTGAGGTCACTCACTTCATTTAGGAAGCCTTCTTCTGTGGCATTTAACCTAGAGGTTCTCATCCCCTGGCCTCTAATGATATTCTTAAAATATGCTGTGGGTGCATACTATCACGCTGTAATAGAGTATTAAAATAGCAAGGTTTCCTATAGACACCTGTATTAATCAAACCACATGCTAACTTTTCTATATACAAGTCAAGAAATTCTATCTTCTCTCTAGAGTGATTCATACTGAAGGTTAAATAGCCAGTGAGGTTGTTCAATGTAGTATGGAACACAAACAAATCATCAACACTGCCTCTCCATAAAACAAAAACATCATCCACGAAACGTCTATAAAAGTTACATGTTGTTTAAACATTTCTAAATTAAAGAGACTCTCAAATTCCCAAAATGCCAAAAACATGTTTGCATAGCTGTTAGCACAAGGTGTGCCCATGGCTATGCCACCTCGCTGTTGGTAAAACTTGTTGTCATAGGTGAAAAGATTGTTATTCAAAATGAGTTCAAGGAAATGTACAATGAGGTCTACTTTAACTGATGTATATTCGCTATGTAAGAGTAGATACTCAGTGATATAAATCAGGCCTATGTTATTTGGTAACACAGTAAACAAGGACTTGATGTCAAACGTTACAAAAATCAAGTTATCAACGTCACAAATGCCACCTAAACAGTCATACAAATCTGTTAAAAACTGTTTGGAATCTTTCAGTGCAACTTTGTTCTTATTTAATATAGGTCGCAAATGTTTCTCAACATAGACAGAAAGGTTTTCAGTGATCCAACCCTGACCAGACACTATGGGTCTCATTGGTGGGTTTGAGGGACATCTTAATCTTTTAGATCTATTTTCTTAGTAACATCTCATGATTTAATATGACTGAACCATGAAAGAACCAAAGTTTAAGAAACTTTATACTGAAGGAAATCTATAAGGATTTTTGAAACTGTGGTAGACACTAGGAGGATTATTGTGATCACATTTTCTCTAAAAGCTTATTCAGGATCCATATGACATTGAAAAGACAGATAATACAGCTGGATAAAAGCAAGTGACAACAGCACATAATGAGTAAACCCAAAGATAAAGTAGGATGAAACATAGATGAAATGAACTAATGAATATTTGATGTTGCTATGATTAAACTCCAGTGTTATGATTTATATTTATGTTGTGAGGAAATAGAATAGCTTACAATACGTCCTTGTTTAACAAATCTTTTGTTAAGAATCCACTGAAATGAATAATACTATGTGTGATTATGATTCACAAAGAATCCATTATCCCCAACCCCATTGACTTATTTGAGACCTAAATACACTGGAATCTGAACACCTTTCTAAACCTTTCTGTCAATGGTGAGAAAATAAAACCTGTGCAGTAAATAGTTGAAAAGTGATATCTTGATTTTAAAAATTTTTTTTTATATGACGAAGAATCTTTTTTTGTTGATGTTGATTTGTTGACTTTGTTTTAGATTGTTCCACTGATTTGAATGATGTACTGTGTGTTTAAATACATGTGATTTCTGATTTATACCTTACTGTCTTACATTACATAGCATTTATAGTTATAGTTTAAGTAGCAACACATTGTACACCAACATTCTAACAGTGACAAACAATATTTGTATCCTTGTTTTTTTTTTTTGACATTATGTTATTGCAAACATTCTTGTAAAACTTTGAACACCAACAGCTTTAAACATGTTTTATGCATTTAACCATTTTGAGAATTTCTTTAATTTTTTACATGTTCTTAACTTTCGATAATTTTTCATGTGTTAATGAGTTTGTTGATATTTTCTTTGTTTAATTGAAATTTGTTTGTTTTTCACCTGATCAGTGTTGTTTATTTACAACATTTCCATGGCTGACTAACCTCACTTGTATTTTTATTTATAGAACAAAGCAGAAATCTTCTATTTTTTAATAGTCTCTTTAGTTGTTGTATTAATAAAACAGCATAGGTTTTTTTATAGGCTTTTAGTATAATTAAATACTTTTTTACAGCTATTACAGTTACATTTTTTAGCAATTGTTATGAGCTAGGGATGAGAACCTCTAGGCAGAATGCCACAGAAGAAGGCTTCACAAGAGAAGGGAGACAAAGAAATATGCCTCAAGAATCAAAGAGAGGAACAGCACAGGCTCTCCAGAGATTTGAGTCAATGCTGGCCAAGAATAAATTTAGATGAGAGCAGCATAGATTAACTACTATTTATTATTATTTCTTAGAAGTCCATTACACAGATCAGACAGATCAACTGAATAATATTATTCTTTATTATTGTTTGAGAATATGTCAATCTAAATACACAATCATTGTGGCTATTCTATCTGTACTGATGACACCATTGGAAAACAACTTAAATTTATAACTTTATATAGGATTTATTCAAATATTATGAATAAGGAATGCTATTCAATGAATCAAAACCATATAAAAAACTCTTGAACACAAATGCAAAATGTAATTATTGTAATTCTCTTGACCCCTCTCCATTTTTTCCCATTTTTGAACATCCTGACATGCACACTACATATACGCTGTAGCTACCTGTGATAATATTGTATGCTATTATATTTGTTTCCACCATGTGTTGAATATGATAACATTTTATGTTGGCAAAACCAATACACATTTAGAAGCATTCATATTGGAAAGCCTTTACTAAAGAACTGCTTCACCTCACAATGCCTTAGCTTCATGCCAAGATTAAGCAGGTCCTAAAACATTATTTCCTATTAGAGCTCTTGGAGAATATTAAACCAGGAGACAGAGAGGCTGCGGATAGTTAGACTGAGAGTAAGGAAGAGCTCTGAGAGTAGAGCTTCCGATTTGATAGAGGTTTTTTATCAAGGGAGCCTTTTAGTCTCAAATGTTAATATTGTAATGATGAATATGAGGATATGATGAAATAGATGATTTTCTGATTTATATATAAAATTACATTGACATTGATTTTTATATCTATATATACATATTTATATATTAGATTTATATCTTGAGTTTACATTTTTTTATGTTTGTTTTATGTTGTTTTATTTCTTTTTATTTTATATTTACTATATATTGTTATTTTAATAAGCTAGATTTTTATAATAATAAATGTGTATAAAAGCAGCGAATGGATATGTTTTATGATCTGATGATGTGATGTATGAACTGTATTTGACTGCTTTGAATGCTGCATGAAGCTCATGGCTGAATGAGGCGCTGATCTGACCTGCAGTGTGGAAATAATTTGGATTTTAACCTGAGGATTTGCCTTTCATTTGATTTTAACCTTTGGATTTTAGCCTTCCTTTATTTTTCACTTTCATTCTGCTTATGGCATCTTTTGGGTTTCTTACTCTTTATTAAGTTTTTCTTTTTCTGTGGTTTGTTCCTGTTTATATTAAATCTTTTTGGTTTTTTCAGTTTTTATATTAGTTTTTGTTAGTTTGAGTTGTTTTCGAATGGTTTTGGGGAAGTGTTGGGACTTCAAGCTTTTAGAAAAAAATGTGTCTTTTTAAAAAATCAAGCTTTTAAAAAAGAAAGTCTTGACTTTGACTACTAAACTTGCTTGACTACTGAGAGGTGCTGTTTTTTTTCTGTGGCTTTTCTGTTTTCCCTTCTTTTCTGCTTCAGGTTTTCTTGAATATACAAATAGTGTATAGACAATAAAATACATCTTATATAATAATAACATAATATATAAATTAAAGCAAAATGTATGGGGGTGGGGATGGATGGGTGGGGGGGGGTGGGGGTTACATAACAGGGGTACAGTGAGAATACACAGAACACACACAATAAAGTTTTTTTGGTAGGAGGAATACACAAACCTTTGGGTAGACACACTTTCATGAAGAGAAGTCAAATCAGAAATCCTCAATGTTTTCTGAGGTTACAACAGGTTTTTTAAAAACCTATCATCATCCCAGTCACAAGAGGTAAGGGCTTTGTACTTAAACTGGGGACATATTTTCAGCATTACTTAACAAGACCAATTTAATTCAGATAAAAAAATAAATCTGAAGTCATACTGGATGCCACATTCCCAACTCCAAGTAGTTAAGGAAGAGGTGCAGAAAATGCAGAAACTTAAGTTTATAGCAGAATCAAAGAGTGAGTGGAATAAACCCATCTTACTGGTCCCCATGAATCTTTAAACTTTTGTAATGGCTTCAGAGAACTAAGTACAATTTTCAAATTTGATTCATACCTTATGGTTTTAGTGGGCACATTAGTTGAAAGACTATGTAAGGCAATATTTCCGTCCAATATTGATTTAACAATCAGATATTGACAAATCCCATTAGGCCCTGAAACCAATCAGAAAGTGGCATTCTCTACACTTAGTGGCATCTTTTGTAATAAAGTTATGCCATTTAATCCTTATGGCACATCAACAACTTTCTTAAGACTAATGAACAGGATCCTTAAACAGCACATAAGATATCTGTGTCCTACCTTTGTAGCATTGTGACCTTGTCAGAAAACTGGGAAAGCCATTTCCTGAAGCTCCAAGCCATATTGGACTCCTTACTGAAGAGATGTCCCTCCCAGAGAAGTATAAGCTGGGGCTGTCAAAAGCCCATTATTTGTGCTACTGAACAGGCAAAAGTGTAGTAAAGATACTGGTAAAGAAGATTAAATCAGTAAATAACTGTCCTACACCCACTACCAAGCTACAGATCAAAGCGTTACCCTGAATGAGACAATTATTACTGTACATTTATCATAAATGTTGTTACCATAGCCCATCAATGTACTAGATCAAGGGTAGGACCTCACTAAATGTCAAGAGGACAGATACCACCTAAGACGCATTTAGGAAATTTAAAGGACCTGTTATTCTTGGAACCCACATTTTATTATGCCATTTACTGTTTTCACTGATTCCAAAGAGATGGGTGTCAGGGCAATCTTATCAGAAAACTCTGGCAGAGGTGAGCATCCTGTTTGTTACATTAGCCATAAACTCAGCAGTGCTGAGAAGAGATACTCTTTGATAGTAGGGGAATGCTTAGATATCAGTACATAAAAACACTATCTTTTTGGGGAGAGAGTTCACAATGATCATGGACTGTGACCTGCTGAAGTGGTTATATAGGCAGAAAGACCTCAATGCTAAATTTTCTAGATAAACCTTTTTCCTGCGACCATTTAAGTTTAGGATACTTTACCATTGTGATTGCAACCATCTTAATGTACATAGGTTCATAGGCTGGTACTAGGCTATCGGCCCTAGGGACTATATAAGCATAGCCATAACAATTCCATGGATATTTCTTCCCACAATATTTACTTCCCAGGACCCCTGTCTAGCAGGGCAACTGACGTGATCCCCGAGGTGAATTTCCTATCTCCCTTCCAATTGTCAAGGCTCCTTTTGAAGAGTGCCAAGGAGGTGCTCTGCATGACATGTATGGGCAGTCTATTCCAGAGTATGGGGGGGTCTCTGGGTCAGGAATCTATCCTTCCAGCATGTTTTGTTCATTGTGATGACAAGGTTTAGATCCCTGGAGCATGTGGCTCTGAGGGATTGTGATTTCTTTATGTGGAGCATGTCCAACAGCTCAGGGTTTGACTTGGCCTTGTTTGTTAAGCAGAGATCGCCTCTGAGTAGACGATATGCCACAAAGTATAGCTGGAGTTTTTTTGGACGGTCAGTATAGGGCGTCTGCTTTAGGCCTGTGATTCTTTTAGTGAGGTATTTCTGCAGCCTTTCCAACTGTTGCAGATGTCTTGTGAGGTACATACCAAATGGGGCATTGTGCTCTATAATGGGTCTAATGAGGGATGAGTACAGTGGGACAATGACCTCCTTTTTTCTGAGACAACATGGGTTGTCTCAGGTGTACACCTCCTCTTCTGAAGATAAAAACCAGTGGATCTACACTGATGCGAGGTTACATTGACCTGTGGATTGCACCTGCATGGAGCCTAGGAATATTATCTGCTGTGTAAATAACTGGGGGGGTGTTTTCCAAAGGACAAGTTATCAAAAGTAAATATAGAGAATTCCCTGCAGAAAGGCATGCGTAGAAGGAGGTATGTCTTGTAGGTAACTAAATGGATCCAGATTGCCATGAGCTGCATTTTAAGAGTGTTAGCAGTACAGAATTAGATTCCAGTTTCCTATGGTGTTGAGTAATGCAGTCTTAACAAAGATAACAATGTGGAGAATTGTTAGTCCGTAAGTCAGAAGGAGTATTCAGGTTTAAGGAAGCCTAATGGTTCTGTATTCTTGAGTAGGTTGGATAAATTCATTTTCTAACATAAAGAAAGAAGCATGTTGTTATAATAAATCTATGCATTCTCTGACATAAGATTCAAAGATTCCACGAAACTATTGTCATTTAGGAAACACAAGTGCTACCTAAACAAAATTTCGAGTGTCAGCTCTTTTACAGGAGAAAACAAACACAAAAAGACAGACATGATAGGTATTAAAGAATAAACAGTAACTATAGTACAAAACTAAATATCTAAGTAGCTGTCACACATGCTTGTACACTATTTATTACATTGGACAACACTGACTACTAGATAATTAACACATGAAAAGAAAAGTACACTATACACAGAGGTGAGATTGGGTGATATTGCACATAAGGAAGTGACTGGGAATTGCACGTAAATGGGAATATATTCATTTTAGTATGCAATAAATAGAACTACTGAATGGAAAATAAAGAAAAAGAATGAGAGAGTAACAGTCTACTATAGTTTTATACATCCACATTTATGTCTCAGAAAGAAGCCTATTGTTTTAAATCTAGAGAGACTTGAAGACATTGTTTCTACACTGTCCTGTTGCATTATTGTACGTAAGCAGGGAGCACTGCTGGACTGTTATCCTGTGCAGCTTAACTTCCTGTGAAGTACTATTTTCTTTTTAATTGCACTTTTGCAAAAATTGTATCCCTTAAGTGGCACTAATAGTAAATTTGAACCGTGTGTTTAATTTGTTTACCCCCCCTCCCCAAGTGTAAGGGTGAAAATGTTTTCTTTTCTGTTGATTTTGTAAAAAATAAACTTGATCATCCCATGATTATACATGATACAAATCTGCAACCAGTTGAAGTCCTAGCTACACTTAGTAAAATTGTCATGTTACACCCAAGTATAGATGCCAGTAATGACCCTTTTAGGGCATACAGATTACCTTAACCAAGTTAAGAGTTGAACCAGATACCTTTCTTATGGGTGATTTCAACTATCCATACATAATACTGACAGCAAATATGCTTCAGATTTCTAGACTTTGTAAATGCCCATAGTTGTACCAAATTGTACTCCTAGCCACCAGAGGTGTTAATCTTTTCATTTTCCCAAATGTACTGCCCTACATTTTATTCCTGTCTAGTGAAATCTGACCATTCTGCAATGATCTTCAGTATAAAAATCTGTTTTGTGGCCTGTAGTAATGCCTCTGCGTTCAGAGATTAAGTTATGTACTACCTAATGATCACATTTATAATCACAAATGGATTATCTCCCCAGCAAGCCTTGTAGCTGAGACTACTGCCAACTCCTACTTCTTGGATAAATGCATTGAGGTACCAGTACCAATCAGGTGTCAACAATAATGACAAGTTAAAAACTATAAGCCTGTGTGGTGGGACTACCGCATCAACAAACTCTATAATAAAAAGAAAATGAGACAAGTTAAAAACTATAAGCCTGTGTGGTGGGACTACCGCATCAACAAACTCTATAATAAAAAGAAAATGAGACAAGTTAAAAACTATAAGCCTGTGTGGTGGAAGAAAATGAGACAAGTTAAAAACTATAAGCCTGTGTGGTGGGACTACCGCATCAACAAACTCTATAATAAAAAGAAAATGAGACAAGTTAAAAACTATAAGCCTGTGTGGTGGGACTACCGCAGGAACAAACACTATAATAAAAAGAAAATGAGACAAGTTAAAAACTATAAGCCTGTGATCAACAAACTCTATAATAAAAAAAATGAGACAAGTTAAAAACTATAAGCCTGTGTGGTGGGACATCAACAAACTCTATAATAAAAAGAAAATGAGACAAGTTAAAAACTATAAGCCTGTGTCAACAAACTCTATAATGAAAAGAAAATGAGACAAGTTAAAACTATAAGCCTGTGTGGTGGGACATCAACAAACTCTATAATGAAAAGAAAATGAGACAAAAAAACTATACGCCTGTGTGGTGGGAATCAACAAACTCTATAATAAAAGAAAATGAGACAAGTTAAAACTATAAGCCTGTGTGGTGGGACTACCGCATCAACAAACTCTATAATAAAAGAAATGAGACAAGTTAAAAACTATAAGCCTGTGTGGTGGGACTATCAAAAAATAATAAAAAGAAAATGAGACAAGTTAAAAACTATATCAACAAACTCTATAATAAAAGAAAATGAGACAAGTTAAAAACTATAAGCCTGTATCAACAAACTCTATAATAAAAGAAAATGAGACAAGTTAAAAACTATAAGCCTGTGATCAACAAACTCTATAATAAAAAGAAAATGAGACAAGTTAAAAACTATAAGCCTGTGTGGTGGGACTACCGCATCAACAAACTCTATAATAAAAAGAAAATGAGACAAGTTAAAAACTATAACCTGTGTGGTGGGACTACCGCATCAACAAACTCTATAATAAAAAGAAAATGACCGTGACCGTCACTAGAATATACCTGCTTCAACATTATAAAATAATTAAAACTAACATTAGGGAATAGAAGGCCAGCTGTTGACTTGGGGATTGCAGATAATGCAAGAGACAACCAAAATGCATTCTTCAGCTATATTAGGAAGCTTTGAAGTAGCCAGCAATTCTGTACTGATCTTAACTCCAATGGTACCTCCTTCTCTGACCCTAAGGTCATTGCTAATATTCTTGCAGACAAATTCTCTTCCAGCTTCACTTAATTTCACCCACTCTTCCTTCCATACCCCCTCACCCCTTCTTGAAATCAATTTTGACCAAGTCCTTTGACACTTTCTGAAGTTAAAAATACTACTTTCATGGGTCCTAACAACATCCATGGAAGTCTGCTGAAAATCTTTAAGTACCACCTAGCAAACTCTTCCATCAACTCTTCAGCTTGAGTTATTCCACTATTTATGTGCTTAACATGTAGATAATGTCAGCTGTGGTGCCCTTGCATAAAGGTGATCTCTCTACAGATAATGGGAATTGTAGTCCTATTAGTCTCATTAGTAGTATATGCAAGACTATGGAGCATATTATAGCTGAATTAATTAACAAACATTTAGGTAACCTACACAACAATTCAGCTTTGTTAAAGACAGACTGTTCAATCTGGCTGAGTTATTTGAAGAGGTTACTGAGGCCTTTGATAAGAGGCATGTACTCCACACTGATTTTCAGGACTTTGCCAAGGCGTTTGATATTATTCTTCACTTTAGAATTATTAATAAACTCTCCTGACTCATATTAACCCATATATAGTTCATTGGGGAGGTAATTGGCTGACTAACAAAACTCATACTGTTAAGGTCAGGGTATTTCCTCTAGCCAGAAAAATGTCCGCAGTGGTGTCCCAAAGGCCTCTGTCCTGGGCCTTTTCTTCTTTGATATATATTTTTCTGATATAAATGTCCTTGTTAAGGAACTGTGGCTAACTGGGCTTGCTGATAAATGCAGACTATGGTCAGTTATCAAATCCTCTTCTGATACTCAGTATTTCTCCAGCAAGAGCTGAACCAAACAAATGCTTGGTGTACTAACCATGGGCTTAACCTCAGCACCAAAAATGCAGCATACTTTATTTGGTAAATCTAACTTTACTACTACTTACTGCATAGGTAACATTTTACTTAAATTTGACACAGTCAGGATTTGGATATGTATGTGGTGGATAACAAATCCTTTTACCTTGCAAATTATTCTTTGTGATATCTCCTCAGGGTCCAAGGAAGTTATAGTCACACTTCATTCAACTCTTGTTAAGTCCAAGACTAAATTTAATGCACCTGTTGGTAAGTATCTGGCTAAGTACCTAAACCAGATTGAGAGAGCTCAGTGTTTCTTCACCAAAAAGATATCAAGTCTCAGTACCTGCAGTTGCTCTAGGAGAATAAAACACCTGTCCCTCTACTCAGTATCACATAGACTGCTCAGGGGTGATATCTGCTTAGCATTCTGTGCTATGAACAACTCAGCACTCTTTGAACTCCTCCACTTAAGTAGAACCAGTGGTAAAGCAAATACCTGGTCTAGAGACCTTAACTTATAGTAGTACATTGGCAGCAACAGATGACCTGACAGATACCTAACCCAATGTATCTCATGTTTCTGGAATAGACTGCCCTTACGTCACATGCAAAGTACTTTCCTAGCAACCTTTAAAACAGTTCTGCATGGTCAGTAACATTTAGAATGAGCATAAGTCTAGAAAGTCTGTGTGTGTGTGTGTGTGTGTGTGTGTGTGTGTGTGTGTGTGTGTGTGTGTGTGTGTGTGTGTGCGTGTGTGTGTGTGTGTGTGTGTGTGTGTGTGTGTGTGTGTGTATAGATATATATATATATATATATATATATATATATATATATATATGGGATCCGTCAATATGTTCGAAGTTTCACTACTTCGAACCCCACTTCACCGAGTCCACTTGTTCGAAGTACTGAAACTTCGAACATTGACTTCAGCAGTCACACTACAGCGCGGAATGGGAATATTCCCTTTTCCTCACTGTAGTACGATCTCAGAGTTGGTATATTTAAGTAGGGGGGGTGTGGGGGGCAATGGGGATGCAGGGGCTTGCCCCTCTGCAAAAACATGTTTTAGTGTTTTTTTTTTTTGGGGGTTTTGTTTAAGTGGACTTTCACTGAAGTGTAGGGTTTACTGCTGTATTTCGAAGAAGTGTATTTTCGATGTAAAGCAGTGGACCCATATATATATATATATATATATATATATATATATATATATATATATATATTCGAAGAAGTGTATTTTCGATGTAAAGCGGTAGACCCATATATATATATATATATATATATATAGGTTCATAGGTTCATAGGTAGGTACTAGGCTATCTGCCCGAGGTCATTTATAAGCCTAGCTAGAGTGTGTCGGCTTTTGCCGCCCTTTGATTAATTAACTGAGCCTCTGTCAAGCAGAGCCAATGAAGTGATCCCAGGGGTGTATTTTCTGTTACCCATCCACTCATCAAGGCTTCTCCTGAAGAGTGTTAGTGAGGGGCTCTGCCTAATGTAGTTAGGAATTTTGTTCCAAAGCATGGGGAGTCTCTGTGACAGTAATCTATCCCTCTGGCATGTTGTATTTATTGTTGTGGCGAGGTTTAGCTCACTAGAGCACGTGGCTCACTGTGACTTTGGATTTCTTTAGGTGAAGCATGTCCATCAATTCTGAGATGGACATGACTTTGTAAGTCAGGCAGAGATCGCCTCTGAGTAAGCGATATGCCACTGAGTACAGCCGGAGTTTTTTCAGTCGGGCTGCATAGGACATATGTTTGAGGCCAGTGATCCCCTTGGTGTGGTGCTTTTGTGGTCTTTCCAACTGTTGGAAGTGTCTTGTGAGGTACATCCCAAATAGGGCATTGTACTCTATGATGGGTCTAATGAGTGACGAGTAGAGGGGCACTATAACCTCTTTATTTCTAGATGCGAACCCCTTAGTAATTAGATGGGCCACATAGAAGGATTTCCTAACTACTTTGGCAATACGATTGTCAAAGGAGAGATTAATATCTACCTGAGTCCCCAGATCTCTTATTACCTCTTCTGTATTAAGGAGGCTGCCGCCTATGTGGTAATTCATGGGTGTTTTATTTTTCCCAAACGGGATGACTATGCAATTTTTGGCATTTAGCTTGAGGCCATGACTTTGACACCAGGTGTCTGTCTCAGTAAGGCCTTTTTGAAGGATGTCCGTGTCAGCCGGAGAGTCAATTATGGCTCCCAGTTTGCAGTCATCGGCAAACTTGGTTAGCCACAGTCCTCCTGTGTTTGCCTGTACTTCTGAGAAATATATGCCGAACAGTAGGGGTCCCAGAACCGAGCCTTGCGGGACACCACTTGTGACTGGTTTAGAGTCTGACCTGGAGCCCGCTATTCTTACCGTGTGAGTTCTGTCTGTAAGCCATTTGGCAACCCATCTTGTGATGTAGGGGTTTATGTTCAGGCTGGTGAGTTTTTCTATAATATCCGAGTGAGGAATGGTGTTAAATGCCTTGGCGAGATCAAGGTAGGCTGTGTGAACCACCTTTCCCTCATCTATGGCCTTGGTGACTGTTTCGAAGAAGTCAACCAGGTTTAGCAGGCATGATCTGCTCTTAACAAAGCCGAACTGGGTTGGGTCAAGTGTTTGGAGGTTCCCAATGTCTTTCTTAATGAGTTTCATGATGATGCGCGCCATAGCCTTGCAGACCAGGCTAGTCAGGCTTATGGGGCGATATTTACCAGGGTCAGTTATGGCCCCTCCTTTGTGGAGCAGAATAACCGTTGCTGTGCGCCATTCTATGGGCACGTAGCCTGTGGAGAGGCTGAGGTTGAACAGCGTGTTTAGATGGGGGGGGGGGGTTAGTTCATTTTGTAGTTCATGTAAGACGTAGCCTGGGACACCATCTGGCCCCATTGATGCTGTGTTTTTGGCTTTTGAAAGGGCTGTTTTCACTTGTGCTTCTGTGATTTCTGGGACACTGCACTTTTCCAGTATTGTTGTGGGCCCTTTTGAAGGTGAGAGGGAGGTGAAGTTTGCACTGAATCTATCTGCCAGGCTGTTGGCAATATCAGTAGGTTCAGTATATTTTGTGCTATTTTGAACTAGTTCAGAGCATATTTGCGAGTTGTCACTTAGATTCTTGACATAGCTAAAGAAGACTTTGTGGTTATCTTTCAAATCCTTGGCTATTTTTGTTTCGAAGTTAGCCTTGGATGATTTTATGAGGGACCTTAGTTTCTTACTGATACTGATCACGGATGTCTTTCCTTCTTGGAATTTGCTTTTTTTCTGAACTAGTTTCCTCCTTCTATTGTATAACCTGTTTATGGCAGGGGTCCACCAAACTGGTTTCCTTCTCTTAGGGGAGTGAGTCTTGGTTTTGCTAGGGATGGCACAATCCATGCATCCTTGTAGGTGCTCATAGAGTGCAATTGTAAAGGAGTCTGCATCTTGGGCAATGTTATCCTTTAGCGTGGGGGCTGTGAAACTTACCACCATTGCCTTAGGTAAGGTGAAGTTTGCTTTAGAAAATTTTTCACTGTGGTTTCCTTGGTTGGGGGTGGTGGTGGGGTGTGGGCATCCAGGGTGATTAGTTTATGGTCTGATCTCACCAGTGACGGGTTGACCTCTGGTACGGAACACCTGTCACCCATGTTGGTGATGACCAGGTCCAGTATGTTGTGGCATCTGGTATGGGAGTTTACCAGCTGATCCAGGGCATTTGAGTTGATAAATTCCAAGAAGCGCTGAGCTTGGGAGTTTCTACTCAAGTAGTTTTCCCAGTTAATGGTAGGGTAATTGAAATCACCCAATATCAGGGTGTTCAGTATGACCTTCATATTTTCCAGTGTCTCCAGAAAGGCGGAGTGGTGGTCCTGGGTCATGGAGGGTGATCTGTAGCAGGCAACAATTTGCATTGCAGATTTGCCCGATGTTAGTTGCACATGGATGATCTCAGAGGTATCGTGCTGTGCCACTAACCTGGAGGTGTAGGTATCCTTGATGAATATCGATACACCCCCTCCTTTTGTGTTTCGTTCCATGTTCTGTGGCCGAAATGTGTAGTATGAGTTGTAGCCCAGTAGTGCTGGGGTGCTCTGTGGAGCCTTGAACCAGGTTTCAGTTACTGCACAGATGTCAACGTTCTCCATACTGAGGAGTGCTTCGAGCACATGCATTTTGAGATTTAAACTCCTGGTATTGTGTAGCACAATCCTCATTTTTTTATTTGTGCTGTTTATGGAGGTGGGTTTGACTTTTGAGCCTTGCCTAAAAAAGGCACTATGGGGGCAGCAAGAGCCTTGGCCAGTATTCGACAGCCTAGGGGTGACAGGTGCAAGCTGTCTCTTGTGTAGCAATGCAGCTTGTCAAGCATGTCATCCCAGGCTGACAGGCACTGGATCCCCTTTGAATGACACCAGAAGCTTAGCCAATTGTTGAAATTGATAATTTTTTCTTTATACTGCGGTATCATTCTTGGTGAGGGCAGGATGCTACTCAGGGTCAGGGTCATACCCACCTGGGCTACATGATCAGAGAGCTCTTCCATGTCTCTTTTCATGTAGTCCAGGGAGGTACGTCTCAGGTCATTCACACCAACATGAACAATGACAGAGTCATATTTGTACTTGTTCTGGAGTGACCTGAGTGCTTGTGTTATGTGGCGGATTCTGGCTGCCGATAAGCAGCTAACAGTAACCTTCTCCTTGTCCAGCCAAGTGAGTGGGGCGTCAGTGTGCCTGACTATTGAGTCACCTATTACTAGTGTGTTAAGTATGTTATTTCGCCATAAGGGCTGTGATTGTGCGGCACATTGATTTTGTGTTTTATGTGTTGTCTGCTTTGTGACGGGAGGTGCAGGTTTTGTGGGTGTCTGCTTTGGAGCTCTCTGATGCTTTTGCAGGTTTTTATTTAGAGCCTCTGAGTATGATTTCATTTATTTATGTGTATTTTTTGCCAGTGCTGGTTTAGTAGGTCTGTGTGAGGCTGGAGGTGTGGTGCAAGTGTTAACCTTCTCCTCATGACTGTCTGTTCCAGTCCTGGGTGAAGAGACCTTAGCCTCCAGTTTGGCTGTATAATTACATCTCTCGCATATGTTAGTGTTTTGTGGTAGGAGGAGAGGGCTTTCTGTGTACATGAGGCAGTTGTAACATTACCTCAGGATACCCAGATTCACCAGCTGGACTGGAGAGTACACCTGAAGTTGCCCTTTGGTCATGCCTGAATAGTAGGGTAAGCTGCTTAGTCACTTGGTTGGTGTGGGGTGGATAAAGAGCCTTGCCCTGCTGGGCAGTCAAGTGTCGGGGTATATTAGTGCTTGCTATTATGTCTGAGCAAGTTCTGGACTGTAGGATACTTTTTGAGTGCTTAGGTTGAGAGTTAGACTAGTTTCAAGTGAAAAATTGAAGATGAGACTCAGTGGAGCCGGGAATAATTTAACCCTAGCTAACTGGTTCTACCCAGTGCATTAAACTGTGCAAACGCGTTTTTTAAACTACTAACTTCTGGACTGGAACCACTCCTCCAGGGACAGATGACTGCTCAAAGTTCCCCTCTCTCACAGATGAACAGAGAAACTTCCCTCTATCCAAATAAGGTATGGGCAACTCAGAAACTTGTAATACAGCCCTGAATTCAGCACTGGCCTGAAAACTGGACTATACTAGCTTAGAAAGGGGGGAAACAAGATATCTTTTTGGGTTTTTTTTTGTTTAGTTTTTTTGAAAAGATAAGGCAAAAACAGTAAAAAGTCCACTTAAAACAGCTTTAAACGACTACAAGCTATCAGAAAAGGCTATCGCACTTTAGTTTGTAGCCTACAACAGTTAAACAATTTATTTAAACAAAAAAAAACTTTTTTAAAGTTCAGGCAGTGAAATAAGTACAATATGTGAAAATAACAAGCTTTTAAATCACAATAAGTGCTGGAAAATCAGCGTTTAGGCAGAAAGCAGTTAAGTACAGCAAGAAAATACAGAAACCTGATATGCAATCACTCCAAAATCTCTCTTTTAAGCTAAAAGGCTTGTATCAGTTTAAGGCTTTCTAGTGTTTCCAGTAGGTTAGTTACAGGAAAGATGGGAACCAGCGTAGATGTGGTCTTTTGAACCAGAACGTTGAAAGAGATGGACAGCTTCCTGAATGATCAATAAACTACAATTCCTGGGCCAAGAACCACTACTCTTGTGGTAGACAGGCTACCTAGTACTTACCACTCCCACTGATAAGCTAGAAGGCTGCACTCCAACACAAAGGCTTGGGGGGCTCAGAAGCTTACAAACAGTCCTGGATACAGCAAATTTGTACCTGAACTAGACTAGTTATGGGAAAGGTGGGGATCAAGCGCAAACATGGGCTTTAAAACCAAAAAGTTGAGTTAGTTGGAAAAAACTGCCCAAATGGCCAGTAACTACAATTTCTGGGCCAGAACCACTCCTCTTGTGGTAGATAGGCTACCTAGTGCTTACCACTCCCACTGATAAGCTAGAAGGCTTCCCTCCAACACAGAAAGGCTTGCGGGGCTCAGAAGCTTACCAACAGTCCTGGATATAGTAACTCTGTATCTGGACTAGGCTAGTATCAGGAAAGGTGGGAAACAGCGCAAGTGCAGCTTTTAAACCAGAAAGTTGAAAGAGATGGGAAAAAGCTGCCCAAATGGCTAATAGCTACAATTTCTTGGCCATGAACCACTCCTCTTGTGGTAGATAGGCGACCTAATGCTTACCACTCCCACTGATAAGCTAGAAGGCTTCCCTCCAACACAGAAAGGCTTGGGGGGTGCAGAAGCTTACAAAGAGTCCTGGATACTGCAAATCTGTACCTGGACTAGACTAGTAACAGGAAAGGAAGGAAACAAGCACAAACACAAGCTTTTGAATCAGAAGGTTGAAGGAGATGGAGGAGCTTCCCAAACGGCCAATAAACTATAATTTCTAGGCCAGAAACCTCTCCTGTTGTGGTAGATACCTAGTGCTTACCACTCCCACTGATAAGCTAGAAGGCTTCCCTCCAACACAGAAAGGCTTTGGGGGCTCAGGAGCTTACAAACAGTCCTGGATGAAACAAGTCTTTATCCGGACTAGACAATTACAGGAAAGGCAGGAAACAAGCTAGGAATTTTTTGTTTTTGTTTTTTACAGAAAAACAGCTAAAACAGCAGTAAATACAGTTCAAATGCAGTGCAGGCTACCACACGTGTATCAATATTACGGCAAATACAGTTTAAATGCAATTAAATTAACAAATGACTAAAAAACAAGTGCAGAAGGCCACTAACAAGCAATAATAAGTGCAGAGTGAAAACAACTGAACAGATAGCAGCATGCAGAACAGCAACTAAGACAGTTACAGTAAGAGCAGCTGAATATATATATATATATATATATGTATATATATATTTTTTTTTTTTTTTTTTTTTTGAGGGAGGGAACACAGCAAGATTAAAAGGCTACAGGGGTTGTACTTCTCAAATTCTCTCTGTACACAGGAGTGTCTGAAATCAGAATATGATCTCACTGCACTCAGTTGAGTGAGCAAATGAGATGGGCCCAGAAGGAGTATCCAAATACAAACTTACAATAAGGGCGGGCAGTTTCAAAGTCACCAAGATTAACACCAAAACAATATATATATATATATATATATATATGTGTGTGGGTGTGTGTGTGTGTGTGTGTGTGTGTATATATATATATATATATATATATATATATATATATATATATACATATATATATATATTTATGCATATACATACATATATATACATATATATATGCATATACATACATATATATATATATATATATATATATATATATATATATATATATATATGGGTCTACTTCAGTAGACTGAACTTTTACTTACCTGTCACTGAAGTTTCCCAGACAAAATCACTGACAACTTGGCCATCCTGTTGAACTTTGCCCCTTACCCCTTGCAGTAGTGTGATCTCGGAGTTAGTATATTTAGTTAGATGGGTGTGGGGGGATGAAGTTTAGTTTTATTAATTGTTTTTGTTCAGGATGGCCAAGCAATTACTTACCTCGTGTGCGAAGTCGGTGTTCCGGATGTCAGTCTTCTGTGGTTGTCGGTGCTCTTATCTAGGGCAAGTGAGTGTCGGGTAAGTAAAAATTCGGTCTACCAAAGTAAACCCATATATATATATATATATATATATATATATAGATATATATATATATATATAGATAGATATATATATATATATATATATATATATATATATATATATATATAAAATATATATAAACACATATGTGTGAGTATCAGGAAGTATCTGTGATCAAACAGCAGATGAGATTTGTTCACTTTCTTCCACAGACTGCCTCAGTGTTTACTCTTTCTGGCCACTTTATTGACAACATACTATATGATATCACATACATGCTGGCCAGACTGCTACATATAGCTGCTTATTGTGTACAGTGCTGATGTTTGATTGTGATGGAAAGTGAAATCAAATTGTAGACAACTTGCTACTTTTAGATACACTGCAATCCCACATGCACACACAGTTATTTTCATCACAAACAATACCCATACCCACTAATTACAGTTTATTTAACTGTTTACATGCCTTAGATGTTTGATTGTGTTAAGCTTAGCCACAGTAATGTCTACCAGCCAATTTCACACAAATGAGCAGTTCTTCTGCAAAGCCAGAATAATGACTGCTTAACTTGAGCAAATGACAACAGTGCCAATCACTTTCATCCACAAACAGCCTCTTTTCTCTAGCAATTAAAGACAGATTTGTCTACCATGTATGTTAAAGATTTCAGATTGTAATACAATTAAAAATAATAATAATTGGCCATAGTAGTATATTTTAACCTAGTAGACATACCGACACACACACACACACACACACACACACACACACACACACACACACACACATAAGTATCAGTGTCAGTGGCACAACAGGTAGCACACATGCCTTTGATGCAGAAGGCTGTAGGTTCTAGTTCTACAGCAGGTAGATAGATTGCTGACACTACTGTGCAACATAAGAAGGTTCTGCACTCTTGAATGTGTCATCCTTTGGATGAAGTGTTAAACCTGGGCCTTATCTGCTTGTGTTGGTTTACCTCAGGTGGTTTTAAAATATCCCATGGCACCTATTGAAAAGATGAGGGGAAGTTCCCCAATGCCCTGGCCAAATTTCCCTTAGTCGTATCAGTATGACCTCGGGTGTCCCTTGAAAAGAGACTACTAACCTGATGAGACTAACCCAATCAACAAAAGATAGCTAGATAAATAATTAAATATATTAAATAAAATGTACTCACCAATTACAACTAATTGTATGTCTGTGTACACTTCAGGTGTCTGATTGACATCAAATGAATGAATAAATGCAAAAATAGTGACTACATGAATTTCAGCTTGCTGCTGTAAAAACATACAGTGCAACCTATTACACCCCACACACACACACACACACACACACACAAAACCAACAGTTACAACCACTTGTATGACTGTCACTCTGTACCTCAGATGTTTGACTACAGTCAGATATATGAATGCACTGAAATGTGTGAGGTTAGCTGGATAGTGAATTTGAGGACTGACCGCCCTCCTGGCTTAAACACCATGGTTCCGCTTAAACCTATATTAATGAACAGATGATTGACTATAGGATGAATACAGGAGACTCGTCTCTTTTGACTCGTATGATTGGCCAGTTTAGGATAGATGGACAGGGAGGCATTGTTCGCAATAAGATCATTGATAGGTCAACTATTGTTTAATTCACAAAAGAAAGTTACAGGAAATTATGACATGATTAGCCTGTATAGGATTGGCTGACAGAGAGGTGTTGTTTGAAATAAGACTATTGATTGGCTGACCATGGTTTAATTTATGAAAGAGAGCTACAGGAAATTACGATCTGATGAAGGCGAATTGTGGAAAGTGCTTATCGTTGGACACAGCTCTCATTTTGTTTGTTTGTCGCTGATACTATTTAGCCTAGTTTTTATTTATTTTTAATAAAGTGTCTGTTTTAACTGTGGTGGTACACTGGAGATTTTATTATATCATTTACTTTTGTTCTACTTGGTGCACCTTTGGCACTCTCCAGCCTTTCCTACAGTCCAAATAAATGGTCCCAAAAATAATAAAAATTGTTCATAAGCCTTCCAAGAGGTTGGAATGTAAAGCCAACATGTACTGTGGACCATGTTCAACAAGCTGCCTAAATCTCTAAAAGGGCAACACATGAGAAGACCAGCCCATGAAAGAGGTTGCACAGGCTATGGTTCTACCTCAAACAGTGACATTAACATGGGGGGCATGCAGGGTGTGCACATATAACCTGTGAAAAGTTTTGGTCCCCCCCACATGCATATTAATCTTACATGATAAAGGAACAAAAATATCTAACAAGCCAATGACTAAAGCTGTGAGGAGGCGATAGAGATATTAAAACCTTGTCGGTCAGTGCAGCCAACAAAGTCTATCCCAAAGATTGCTGTCATGACCTTAAACACTCCAGTTAGACAAAAAAAAAATAATAGTCCTATACAACAATATTTCACATGGTCACCAGATGCTGTCATCTACCAGTATCAGTGCACCCCCTCAGCTTTCCACCAATGTCCAAATGAAAATTTACTGCATATAAACATACACACACACACACACACACACACACACACACACACACACACACACAAATTAAATACTTAAAAAATGTACAAAAATAAATCCTGCTGCTCTTTCACTTCTCCTGCCATACATTAATTCCATCTTTCTCTTTCAGTCTTAGGCTGCCTGTGACACACCAGTAGGAAGGGGTGCTTCATACTGCACTTGTTTAGAGACCTGTCTGCAACTCTCAACATGGCATGTAGAGGTGCAGTAAGGTGTAATTGCCTGATACACTACAGACTAACAGCTTTTACTACAGTGGCTTCAGCACTCATCACAGATACATTTCTCTAGCCCTGCAGTACACAGTATTTCATGTGTTACACAACCAGACCCATATTCCATTTATCTACTATTTCTGTGTTTTTTATGAGAGAATGGTGTTTGCTGTTGGCATCAGTGGGCTGCAATAACTGCCAGAGTCTAGACTAAATAGAGCTTTAGATTATTTATGTAGGTTTACATGAATGAATTGTCTCATGAATAGCTTTGAACTCTAATTCTTAGTTATCTTAATTTTGACATTTTTAACTGTCTGTACAGTTTATAACTGCAAATTATTTTACCCAATAGAATGTTACAGGATTATGGCATTAGTTGTTATACAGCTGCATATATAGTGTTTATAGTAATAACTCTTTTATCTATGTCCAAGAGTTTTTTTTTCTTTCAGACAGTAGGTGACCTGCATGAGTTAAAGGATAAAGGACAGCTCCACCCAAATGTTAAGAGTTGCTCATTGGGTGATCCTTTTTATTCATTTTAATCCCTTTGTTGTACTGCCAGATATAAAGAAAGCATTATTTAAATGCATCTCTCTGTCCTTGTTTCTAGTCTGTTTCTTGAATCTACAGTCACTGCTCTAGTCATTTTGGCTGTCTCGCATTATTCACTTCCAGTGTTATTTTACATAATCTGTAACCTCACATGGTCGCTGTAGAAAACCTGTAAGTAAGAAGGAAGGGGAAAAAAATCTGTCATTAACATTTTTAACAAATCTAAATAGGTCAAGACATTCAAATTCAAATAATTTTAAAGGTTAAAGATTATATGGAGATACTGCCAAGTAATTTGGAACTTCTTTCTAGCGGATGTTTTTAAAACGCTGAAAAAAGTCTGCTGAGGAGCTTGCAGTTAATAAAATGCAGTCATGCATCGCTCACCACTTTGTTTACAAACTAGCCTATCCCTTTTGGTTAGAGATTGGCCTTACCCATCCTATGGTCAATAATTATGTATAAACCCTAATAAGAATAACTGGGATCCTGTGATAATTTGAAAGGACCCATGCATGTGGTAAAAGCATTTAGGAGTTACTTGTGTCCGTTAGTAGTAGCAGAGGTAGCTCTGGGGTAAACAGATCCAAGTTGTGCTTCAGTATGGACAGGGAGGAACTTTGCTTTCTGTGGATGGGGACCCTGTTCCGGAGCATCAGTATCCTCTGTAACATTTGCCTGTCGCTCCAAACCATGCTTCTGATGTTGCAGAAGAGGTTAAGATTCTTAAACTGAGTATTTTTGATGCCATGGGACTTGCCAATGTGCAGCAAATCCATCATAATGTCATAGGATGCCTTGTATTCCAGACATAGGTCACATCTGTGCAGTCTGTACGATACTGAGTATAATGACAGGAATTGTAGTCGATCTGTATAGGACATGTAGTTTAAACCTTATTTCCTTTTAGTAAAGTATCTCTGAGAGCTTTTGAATTGTTGCATGTTTCTGGACAGATACATGCCAAAGGGGGCATTATAGTCAGTGATCTGATATGGGCTGAGTAAAGAGGGACAGTGACATCCCTAGATCTAGACATAATTCCTTTGTTTATAAACTGTGCAGTTTAGAAGGACTTTCTTACAACAATGTACACATTAATCAAATGTTAGGTCACTGTCCACGTAAGTTTCCAAATCCTGAACATCTGGGTCAGCTGTTAGGGGCGTATTTTCAATGTGGTAGTTTCTTCAGGTGCATGACTTCCCAAAGGATACAATAATGCATTGTTTTGGCATTTAGTTTCAGCCTATGATTTTGACACTAGTTATTTATTTGGGACAAAATGTCCTGCAGGATGTCTAAGTCATTTGGGGATTCAATGACTGCTCTTAGCTTGCAGTCATCTGCAAGCTTAGCCAGCCTGAGCTGTTTGATACTGACTTTTACTGCAGAAAAGTAGATGCTAAACAGGAGAGGCCCCAGCACAGAAACCTGGGGAACTCCACTGATGATTTGTCTCTCTGTGGAGGTAACTTCCCCCTATTTTGATGCCTTACTCCCTGTCTGTGAGACAGTTGGCAAGCCAGCGGGTGGCATTGGGGCTCATTTAACTTTTTTTTACTCTGCCTGAGTGGGGAATTGTATCTAAAGCTTTGTCCAGGTTGAGGTATGTGCCACATGTATGTCACAGCATCTGGAAAGTATTTGAAATATTTTCTCTTTAGCTATCTCAGAATCACTGCATGTTGTTGAATTATGTCTAATAAATATACTATATGGTAGGGTGGTATGCGTTTTCTGTCTGCTGACGAGACATATTAGTAGAAATAGACTTAAAATATACGGCATTGTTCCATTACTACCAGTTTTTGCTGTCAGTATATCAGTATCTGAATGGACATTGCATGTAAAAGATAAAACCTAAGTATTTTTTTTTCAGCTGTTTATTACTTGATTTACAGTTACTGTTCAGAATACTGTAAACACTTTATCCTTTTCAGTCCCTGGTGCCATCTCGGTGTTTGCAAATCAGCAGTGTGCACAACAAACTTTAAATTCTGATGTGAGATTACAGGAAAGCAAACAAAGATTAGAGGACATGATCTCTGGAACATAAATGCTGTAAAGAACACTAATCCACAAATTTCCAAGCAGTTTGATGAACTGATGAATATTATGAACAATCACAACCACAAATTACTGTAAAAGTACTTTAAATGCAGATTTTACCCAGAGTGTTTTTCATATGGATAACTCTCTGGAAGGTGATTTCTTGCTGTTAATCTTGGCAGAATGGGATAGCAGAAAACATGATAAGCTGGTTGCCTATGTAAATGAGTTGCTAAGATTTAACATTATAAGCTGGTTGCCTATGTAAATGAGTTGCTAAGATTTAACATTATAAGCTGGTTGCCTATGTAAATGAGTTACTGGAGATTTAAAGTGCTACTTGCTAAAAGAATAAACTGACCCCATGGACAAACTGATTCCGAAGCTAATGTTGCAGATACTACTTGCATCATTCTGATGTTACAGATGATGTTTGCATCAAATTCATAAACAATTAGAGAATTACAAAATGCAAAAAGCATAAATTACAGCATAAAGAAAAGAGGTAGAGAAAGACCGATGTCTTCCCGTGGACATATCAGAGACCACATTAGACGAGAGCGAGATCCTGCTTATAAAGGTATGCTCGATAAATCTGACACTGCTACTTCCGCTTCTTTTTATCTGATACTAGCTGTGTCATGCATTTTATCCTTAGAAAGGCAAAATCTTTTATCTGCAGTGCTCATGACCTCAGGATGGAATTCTAATATGGTACTGACCAACAGATCTAGTGAAATAAGGTGCAAGTAAAGGTACCCTTGTGATTTCCTGAAATGGCAAATTGCTTTAGAAAGGGTCTTCGATCTGTCTGTTATTAATCTTTATGACTTATTTTACCCTGTTTACATTCTGTATTGGAGAAAAGTTGTATATTTATTCTCACTTGGCTGCATAATTATTTGAATGTAATGAAAGACATTAAGATAGTTTTTTTATTAGGGATGCTAACATAAGGGAACTGTTGGCTGAAAAGACGTTACCTGAATCCATTTTAGAATTGTTTAACTTCTATGAGACTTTATTAGATATGAGGGAGGAAATGGCTTGTGACAATGTAAGAAACATTACTGAAATGTCAGAGGAATATGACAGGTTACAATTGCCTGATTTTAAATTAACGTTAGAAATGCCACCAGAAATCAATCATATAATTATAACATTTGAAATGGTACTTTTGTATGAAGCTAGGAATACATTAAATTATTCTTGCGCTATAAAGTCCCAGTATCATTTTATGTTACAATGGTAGAATGGATCAAAATCTTCTATGGAAAAAGGAATGCTATCCCCTGCTGGAAAAGGAAGTCATTTAGTTATATTAAGTAGGGGGTAAGTGTAAGAAAATGTGTTAAAAGTTTCTAGAAATGGATGAATAGTAAAAGTTAAGACAGTAGTACACCTTCTTGATAGTGGTAAATGTCTTGGTTTTCTCAGCCAACAAGCTCTTGACAAGGTGTATGTACAGGACACTGCTGGCCCTCTATTTGTCTTGACTAGAGGTGGTGTTACCTGCTGAGTGGGCATATTATTAGACTGTTGAAGCCATTTGTATACAAACTTGATGCCTTGTAAGGATACACTTTCAAGATGCAGCCCTTTTCCTGTATTGAAAAGGACATAACAGGTAAAGATACTTATTGGGCTGTCATATATGTAAACTCATTGTAATCTTTGTTAAACACATACTGGGAATAAAGACAGTATTCTGGTTTTGTAAGAGGGGCCTAAACCTGTTTTTGTATCGAATTTCCTTTATTTCTGCTGGAACCATAACTGTTGTTCATTTAACTGACATTTTTTCCAAGAAGTTGTATGGCTATGGGTGTTTTTTGCATCCAATTATTCCAACTTATTTACAGTCGACTTTGAATCTGGTTACCTTTCTCCATCTGATTTTTTCACAGTAAATTCACATAGTATGGCAAATAGCATTATATTTGTATGCAGTTGTAATAATATAGATTCTCAATCGTTTTATGAATATCTGAAATAGAATTATTTGGTTTTATCTTTTACATATAATATCCATTCAGATGCAGATATACTGACAGCTAAAATTGGTAACAGTAGAATTATACCTTATATTTTAAGTCTACTTCTGCTAATATGTTTCTGTCAGCAGATAGATAACACCGCTCCACACTTAAGACTCCTATCATATAGTGAATTTGTTTGGGGCAAGACAACATACAACAACATGCAGTGATTTTGAGATAGCTAAAGAGAAACTATTTCAAATACTTTCCAGATGCTGTGATATACAAGTAGCTTCCCATCACTGCAGGAAAAACATCCCAAAAATATTTGGGCAGTAAAATTTGAGAGGCATGATATTAAAAGCAAACAGGGAAACCACATGACCTGCCCAAAGCGTTTGACACAATTCCACACTCGGGCATAGTAGAAAAGATAAACTGGGAATAAACCCCTATGTCACATGCTGGATTGCCAACGGGCACACAGGTAGGATGCAGGAGATCAAAATAGGGAAGGTACCTCCACAAAGAGAACAGTCAACAGTGGAGTCCTCCAGGGTTCTATGCTGTGACTACTTTTCTAAAGTAAAAGTCAATAGCAAAAGGCTCTTCTACCTAAGCGTTCAGATGACTGCAAGCTAGGAGCAGTCATTGAATCCCCAAATGACATGGCCATCCTACAGGAAGGTTTTTCCCAAATAAACACCTTACTGGTGTCAAAATCATGGACTGAAACTAAATGCCAAAAATGCATTATTGTATCCTTTGGGATGTCACCTACCCCAGGGAACTACCAAATTTGACAAAATGTTCCTAAAAGTTGACCCAGTTTTTCTGGATTTGTGAACTTATGTGGACAGTGATCTAACATTCGACCAGTATGTGTCCATTGCTGTAAGAAAGTCCTTTTGTATTACGCAGCTTATAAGTAAAGGGTTTGTTTCTAGATCTAGGGACGTCATTGCCCCTTTACTCATCCCTCATTAGGCCATTCATTGAATGTAACTCCCTCTCTGGCATACCCTTTTTATATGTCCAGACACATACAACAACTGGAATTTCCACAGGGATACCTAACTAAAAGGAAACAAGGCCTAAACAACATGCCATACATGGACCAACTCTAAGCCCTGTCACTATACTTGATATCTTACAGACAACTAAGAGGTGACTTGTGTCTGGCATACAAGGCATCCTCTGACCCAATACTAATTGATTTGATGCAGATTAGCAAGTCAAATGGCATCAGAAATACTCTGTCTAAGGAACAAAACTTCTTCTGCAACATCAGCAGAATGCTTTGGAGGAAAGGGTGCATCTCACAGAGGATTCCGCTGCTCTGACAGACTCCTCATTCACATAAAACAAACTTCCTCATTGTCCATATGGATCTATAGATAGGAACAGAAAATCTACCCAAGGACTTTCTCCGTACTACTACTAATGGGCAGAGTCAGCTCCTAAATGTTTTATCCCATGCATGGCTCAAATTATCTATGCTATGCAAAGTCCCTGTAATCACGGCTGCACAAGTAAAGACCGCACTCTCCAA
This sequence comes from Protopterus annectens, assembly GCF_019279795.1. Lineage (NCBI taxonomy): Eukaryota > Metazoa > Chordata > Ceratodontiformes > Protopteridae > Protopterus > Protopterus annectens. The sequence continues at coordinate 222,535,505 of NC_056744.1, forward strand.
AGCCAAGAACACAGCATCCATGGGACCTGACAACATCCCAGGCTGCGTTCTGCATGAACTACAGAGCGAACTGGCACCCCACCTAAGTACCATGTTCAATCATAGCCTCACTTCAGGCTTTGTGCCTACTAAATGTTGCACAGCAATGTTATCCCACTCCACAAAAGGGGTGCCACCACGGACCCCAGGAACTACTGTCCCATTAGCCTGACAAGCCTGGTCTGCAAGGCCATGGAACTTATCATCTTGGGGCTTATAAACAAGGACATAGGTAATCTCCAAACTCTGGACCCCTCTCAGTTTGGGTTTGTAAAAGGTAGGCCATGTCTCTTAAACCTGATTGACTTCTTTGAAGTAGTCACCAGAGTCATGGACAAGGGTAAGGTGGTGCACACAGCCTATCTTGACCTCACCAAGGCTTTCAACACCATCCCCACTCTGGAATTATAGATAAACTCACTAGACTGGGCATAAATCTCTATGTAACAAGATGGGTTGCCAACTGGCTCACTGACAGAACCCACACAGTGAAAGTAGCCGACTCCAAATTCAACTTCAGACCAGTGACAAGTGAAGTACCACAGCGTTCATTCCTGGGTCCTCTCCTGTTTGGCATCTACTTCTCAGAAGTCCAGTATAATATCCGACTCCAAATTCAACTTCAGACCAGTGACAAGTGAAGTACCACAGGGTTCATTCCTGGGTCCTCTCCTGTTTGGCATCTACTTCTCAGAAGTCCAGTATAATACAGCAGGTCTTTGGCTAATGAAGTTTGCAGATGATTGCAAACTAGGTGCCATAATAGAATCGTCTAATGATGTGGACATTCTCCAATGGGGCCTCACTGAGACTGATGCTTAGTGTCAAAGTCATGGCCTCAAGCTCAATGACAAGAAGTGCATTGTCATCCCTTTTGGGAAAAACACTGTACCCATGAACTACCACATAGGTGGTAGCCTACTAAACACCGAAAGTGTGATAAGAGATCTTGGCACACAGGTGGACAGTAGTCTCTCCTTTGATAATCACATTGCCACAGTAGTCAGGAAATCCTTCTACGTGGCACACCTCATCACAAAGTGGTTCACCTCCAGGAAAAAAAGAGGTCATTGTTCCTCTCTACTCATCCCTCATCAGACCCATTAAAGAGTACAATTCCCCGTTTGGCATGTACCTCGCAAGACATCTACAACAACTAGAAAGGCCACAGAAATACCTCACTAAGAGGATTACCGGCCTCAAATAGATGCCATACGCAGACGGTCTCAGAAACTTCAGCTCTACTCCATCATTTATCACCTACTCAGAGGCGACCTCTGCCTAACATACAAAGCCATGTCAAACCCAGATCTGTTGGACATGCTACACTTAAAGAAATCCCAATCCCTCCGAGCCACATGCTCCAGGGACCTAAACCTTGCCACCACAATAAACAGAACATGCTAAAGGGATAGATTCCTGTCCCACAGACTCCGCATGCTCTGGAACAGACTACCCATTCATGTCAAGCAAAGCTCCTCATTAGCTCTCTTTAAGAAAAATCTAGACAGTTGGATGGGAAATAGGAAATTCACCCTGGGAATCACTTCTGTGGTTTTGCTAGACAGGGGTGCAGGAAAATAACTTTCTTGGGTGGTGAAAGCCAGGGAACCTTTTTGGCTAGGCTTATATAGGCCTCAGGGCCAATAGGCCTAGTGCCTACCTATGATCTCAATTCTTCTCATTAGGGGTAATATATAATTAATGACCCCGAGATGGGTAAGGCAAATATCTAAACAAATAGGATAGGTTAGTTTGAGAACATAAATGGAAATTGGTGAGGCTTAAATAGCCCGCAAGGGTAGCTAGGCTAGTACTTACCTATGAACCTATAAACAAAGATGATAATAAAATTATTTATTTTATGTCCAGTTATAGTGCATTCTCAGCTCTATTAGTTGACATTGTGCAGAAAAATTCCAGGATATTACAATGTGATATTATGATACAAGTTTTACCCAGCAGTGTTACCTTTTTAGTAATCCTAGGAATGTGCAGAGATTTGTGTCCTGCTATAAACCTAAAGCCTGTAAGAGAGGACGATTACTGGGACATATATTAGTGTTCCAGCTGTCAGATTTGCAGGTTATTACTTAAACCATAGAAATGTAGTTTCACTGGATATCTGCACATGCTACATGTCAAAGATAATTGTTTTACTAAAAATGGTGTATGAAATGAGATTTACCTGTTATCAAATAAGTGATTCTTAGGAAAATCAATGCAAAAAATTCAGACTAGAATATTAAGAATGTTTGTGATGCAAAAGAAGTCATGTTGCTTGTGACGGGAATAAAAACTATGAAAGAGAAATTAAAAAGATGAAACTTGTTTTGTATGCTATACCTACTGACACTGAAGGTCAAACTAATTTTGAATTATTAAGGAAAAGTATAGTTAATTCTGAAATGTAATATAATGCTTCAAGTTGAACTAAATGAGGAAATAGACTAGTCATATTTATTAGGTTCTTCTTAATTAATTTGTGTTCAAATAATGCTTCCTTTTGTTTTCTGTTACTCCACTTAATGCACCCTGGTTAAGATGCCAGAATAAAAGTGATTTTTTTCTATTTACGTAAATGGCGTTTCACTGATTATGGCTCTCCGTTTTAATATTTTCAAGTTGTACTCACTCTTTTTGCAAGTTACTTTTTCTTGTGTTGTATAATATAAGTGTTAGTTTCAGTCTTTTTTGTAGGATATTTTCCAGTTATTGAATAGCGAAGTCCTACGTTTTACTGGCCAGTTTGAAAGTGATTGTATGTGTTTGTATGGTATTGTACTAGACTGTGTGTCAGCAGAGATTAGGCCAAAAGACATCTACATATTCATGGTTTACATTCCTTGCTCAGACTACAGTAAATGCTTTAAACCTTTCTGTTCTACTAGTGGAAGCCACTGTTGTCTTTAGAATTCTGTGACCCTGTACTAAAAACATAAATAAATTGCTATTATCCTGTGAGGAATGTATGTCTAAGGCAATTGCTTTTGTAGTAATTATTTTCTCAAATGGGCCATTAACTATATGGCTTTCCTGTCGTGTTTAGATTTATAATAAAATAACATTTTTCTCTATACTGCTCCTGACTTCAAGCTTCTTATTTCCAGACCTCTCATAGGTTCTGTCCTTACAGCTTTCTACATGTTCCTTGATGCGCTGAGTGATGTCATCTAGATGGGCAATCTGTAGTGCTGTTCGGGAAATGCCACCATCCAAGTAATGCATCCTTCTTTGCCTGCCCAGCTACTGCATTACCACCCCCCTTATCACCACCTGGGAATCGTTGATCTGCTATGACCCCAGCAAGTTCCCACATGATACTCCTGAAAGAGTTGATACACCTTTGACGCTAATCAAATGTGGGTCATCTGTGTCATAGTCAGAGCTTTATCTTTTTGTGGTAATGGAGCTAGACAGATTTATGATAAATTATTAAAAAAAAAAAAAGTTTTGATCTGCAGGACTACCTTGTCAACAGTGAATACCATGCTCATTCAGCTTCTTTTTACATTGAGGCCCAGTACATACCTTTTATTTTCTGGACATATTTTCTGTTTTTATTTTTTTCCCTCACTCTGTATAGCTTGTACTACTCTTTACTCTGAGCCTTACAGCTTAAATTTGTCTGCCTTAATAACTGAATCCTCAGACTCCATGTCATTATAACATTGCATTTATCAGAAGCCTTCTTCTTCTGCTGCCTGCTTTATTTATTGAAACAGCTGATGGAGTCATGCTTTTAAATATTCAGCAGGCATTAGCGAAGAAATGTTTTCGTGTTTATGATCTTCTCTGTAAATTCATTTTCAGCTTGTCATCCAGTGTTCGTGTAGCAGTTTGGCTACAGTCTCATGGGGAACTGATACATTTTCACATCGCAAACTCTGCTACAGCAATACTTAGTAATATGGCTTGTTTTAGCTATGCCTGTATCATTCTTGACAACACTCGTTTGGCACAGTTAAAATGCTACATTTCTTTGCAGAAAAGATATTTCTTTCAAATTATGCAGGATGCTTATTTTGAAGGGAAAAATGTTGACTGTTTTGCTGCTGTACGTTTAATAACTTTTCTTCTTTTTCCTTTTTGTTCTTATTATTTTTTCTCAGTAAATTGGAAAAATGTAATCCCTGGTATTCAAACAATTTCTTGCCACCTGTGTGAACTGTCCAACATAGGTTAGTCAGGTAGCATGACAGAGAGAAATCTGATTCGGAGGCGTGGTGTAGCTGCAGTGAGAAACATCTCATTAGTTGCTTACTGCCATGTATATGAATTGAACATCCATCTGTCAGACCTGAACTCACTAGTATTCTCCCCAGCAACACATGCAACCAGTTAGCAAAAGAGACACATGTAAACACACATGCATTCATACACCCATGCATACAGAAAAAATGTCAAGGACCCAAAAACCAGTAAGCAAGATGCAAAAGACCTGAATACTTTAACCGGAAAAAATGCTGTCCGGCCACCTAAAATAAAGTAAAGATAGTTGCTGATGTATAATCCAGCTATGCAAAGCAGTCAAAAAGTACAAGTTTGCAGACCAAATGGAATCCAAAGAAAACGTTTTTTATTCACAGACCTTCAAAACACGAGCGCTTTCGCCCGGTATTACCAGGCTTTATCAAGTGTAACAAAAAATGCCTTCACATAGTACTTATAAGGTGCTTGGCTTAAAACCATTGGATGATTAATTAAAAACATTAATTAATTGCATTAATTAACATTTAGTTAATTTAAAGACAAACTTAAAATACAGTACGGAAAAAAGTGCTGTATGATGAAAGAATTCAAGTTCATTAACTACGTTGTTTGTTGCAATGTTAATGGTTGCTTGATACTTTTCTTAAAATAATCTTTATTTATAAAAACGCTAAAATCACATAAATGTGTTGGAAATGTGCTTATCTAGCTAAAGGAAAAATGTGTTAAAAACTGGAAATGGAAAGTCATCCTATGCCCAATGGGAAAACACACATGCATTCATACACCCATGCATACAGGCATATGCACACACACACACACGCACACACACGCACACACACACACACACACACACACACACACACACACACACACACACATCCCTCACACTTATTCGCACCCACAGAAATACTCACCCATTCACCTGAACAAATGCTCCAACACCTGTATACATGCAGGCATCCAGTCTAATCTTCCCCTCTATAACTACTGTACTGTGACCACCCAAGCAGACAGACAGAAAGGTGACCACCCAAACAGACAGACAGAAAGGTGCACACATGCACACACAGATGTCCAGACTTGTGATCCCCTACCTAACCCTTAGTGTGATCTCCCAGGTAGACACACACACACACACACACACACACACACACACACACACACACACACACACACACTTACTTTCATTCAGCCTCATTCATGTCCCTACAGACATGTACACACTAACGCACACCAGCACATGCAGTACCACACTCTACAGCTTCACTGGACTTACCTGTACTGCAAGTAATTCCACAGGAGTGGCAACCATATTATGATGACATTCACTTTTTCCTCCTAACATAAAATTTTACTTGGAGCTTGGATGAGTAATTTGGGACCCCCAAATAATTTATAAGGGAGAGCATATGGTTAATTAGCATTTTCCACCATGTCATCCTTCCACATTAGCATGTAGCTGTACCCACAAGACTGGTGTCTGTGCTATAGCCCCTGCAAGGGAGGAGAACTTCAGCAGTAGAGTGCAATGTCGAAACATTCTGAGATGAGGCTTTCACATTGTTTTAAGCCTTTTCTGAATCCCAGGGCATGGGTGTTAATAAATGTGCATTTAACTTTCATGGTCTTGGGATGTAGTTATTACAAACTTTAAAAGCATTCACTGTTTATGTATAGTTTAGATGACACATCCTGGTGAATAGGACAAGACTGAATGCTGTAATTAAATCAAAAGGTGCTTCAAAAAAGTAGTAGTTTAAGAGTGTACGCACTTAGACAACCAGCTTATTGCACGTTTTTTATTTTTTATATTTTTCCCCGTAACAGATTTGTTTGTTTTTCAATTGAATTGTTCAAGTTGTAGGTCACATTAAAGGTGGGAAAGGTTTTGAAATGATTTATTGCGGTATCATTTTTTATGTCACAAAAACCTAGCATTGTAATAGGGTTGTGTACACTTTTTATATCCACTGTGTGTCCTTTTGTCAAGCTTATCTTAATCCGCTGTTTGTTCATGTAATTTCTTAATGTGACACTGTGCTCACAACTCTTCCCATGAGCTGCTTTTCTGTCTCAAGTGTCTCTTTCAGTTTGGTACCCCTGATCCTAGCAGCTCTGACCTCCTCAGTCTGACCAAAAAATGTGATAGGCGGCCAGTGACTTTTCTTCTTAGTTATCACATGCCTCATGTAATGATGTCAATGTGAGCATGCCTGTTTACATGCATATACTTATACATGCTCTGTGGAGACTAAAACTGTACTGCAGGAGATATTTCTGTACTTTAGTTTGGTTTAGGTAGCATCCACTGAAGGAACAGCTACAGTTAGCATCCATCTCTCCCCAGGAATGAGTGCAGGCTTCTTATCACATGGTTTGCCAGCCAGCCCTCCATTTACCTGTTTCCACTACAAAACTTAGGTTGCATACAGGATAGCCAAATGGCATAGGTCTACAGGAGTCAGACAGCTAATAAAACTTTTATGTCATATTACTGACTCACTATGTTTCCACTTATCATCCAGCCTTCTGTTTATTACTTTATTTATTTATTTATTAATTATTTTCAGCAGAGGCACGGGGAGAAATGCTCCATAATTATTTGTACAAGTAAAGAGAATACTTAAAGTACTCCAGGAATTAGTTAGATTACAACATATATAATGTTCAAATAGCATTTATATTAAATACAGACTATTAAAATTAAGTTTTCAATAAGAAACAAGTATCAACACTGATTCAGAGATACGATTGTGGTTGTAATGCAGCATAATTGAGATATTTTAATTAAAGGAGTTACAGTAAGATAATAGTAAATAGAAGTGATATGAGAGTAGGAGTATGGAGGCTGAATAGAAAGTGAAAATGCGTAGGTAGGGCAGAACTTCATTTTGGAGAGGAGGGTATTGAAAGTTTCTGGGTGGAAGTCGGATAGCTTGTGACATGTAATGTATCTGTGAGGGCTGGGGGAATGTGGAGTAAATCAGAGAACTTTTACAGGGAAGTGATCACTTATGGAGTCTGGTAGAGTTATAGGGTTATGATATTTAAGTGGGTTGGAGACTAATGTCCAATCGATAAGGGAACCAGAATTATGAGGTTTGTTGACATGGGTAGGTGTGGAGATTAGTTGAGTAAAGCCATGCAAGTTAATAGAGAGGTTAGAGTTTGGTGAGCATAGAGATAACCAATTTATATTAACGTCACCGAGGAGGAGGATTTTGTTATGTATGTGCTGAGAGAGAGGTAACAGCGAAAGCTTTCAAGTATAAGGATGTTGTCCACTGGAGGAATATAAATAGCTGCTATGATGACTGTAATATAAATGTTAAGTTTAAGGTTGGCAATCGGGATTTCGGCAGGAAGGAAGGATGGAATGTGTTTGTCTAGCGGTGTGATAGTAAGGTGATTGGAATAGATAATGGCCACTCCTCCACCTTTTTTTCTTTTTGCGATCAAGTCATAGTATGTTATATCCAGGAGGGAGAACATCTTTATTAGGAATATGAGGCTTTAGCCAAGTTTCTGAGAAGGGTGATAATGTCAGGGGAGTAATTAGCTAGCCAGGCATGGCGTTCACTAACTTTATTTAGTATAGTTCTAGTATTTATTCAATAAAAAGATAAATGTTTTTTGGAGGGTTAGGTTGTCCTGAGTGTGGGAAAGTAGAGTGGTTGTTGGGTGAGGAAGTGGTTGGGCCTGGATTTGGACGGCTATCTCCTGATAGCAGTAGAGTTTTTGAGAGGACATATGGCTATGAAAGAGTGAGGGGTAATAGCTGAGGTATTTGATTTTGCTTCTTGGGTAGTAAGTGGGGGAGGATGAAGTTTAATTTTGGGAAATAGAATATTCGGAAGAGAAATGTTTGAGTTCATGAAACAATGAAGTGGGTGAGGAGTGATACTTATTTTCAGCTTTTTTGCTTGGAGACATAATAATTTCCAGTTAGCCATCTACCCAGCATTTTAGCTGTTTTCCTTCATTTCTACATTGGTAAACCCAATGTGACACGCAATCAAGTGTTGTTTTCTCTTTAGTATGAATTGATCTTGTGGGGCCCAATGAGGAATTGGAAGTAAAGTACAAGCAATCGTACATTAGCAGTTAGCAGTCCCTTAAGTCCTTACTCACACCAGAAGGCAGCATACATGTATTATTATGATTCTATGTGTGTACATACTTAGTTACAGCCACACATGTCTTCTGGCATTCTAGCATGCTATACCCCTTATAAATTCAGTGGGTAAGACTGTCACTGAGTCCTTCATATTTTCCAGTAGTTTAGGGAAATGTATGTATTCATTTTGTCCACATTAGTCTTACTGAAACCACAGACAGCCAAGAATCAATCTGAAATGTGGACCTCCACTAGAACAAGACGACACCCTGGTTACATTCTAGGAGAGACCCTCTGTTCACAGATTATCTTATTTTCCATCAGTTTTCCTTTGAAATGCACAGTCATCAAACTTTGGGCAGTCTGTTTCATGCTAAGTCATTTCTAACCGTCCTTTTCTAATGGACTTTGTAGAACTGCATGTCGTATTCTACACATTCTATGTATTTATTTATTTCCAGTTTGATGCATTTGATTAATTAATTAATTAAAAAAAAATATATATATAACTGCTTATACAAGGCATATGTATTACAGCAGGCAGCGCCGCCTAATTGGGTTTAAACTATTCCTGACTCCACAAAGTCTGCTCTTGACTTTTTCCCTTAGAACTGCTCTATCTCTCAATTTAAGCACCATATTCTCATTCTAAGGCCCTTCACTGGTTCAATTAAGTAATCCTACAAGTTAGCACTATTAAACCATAAGCACTACTTACTCTTATACTCTCTACGATTACCCTGTCCTCTATTGGTCTGTCTTAAATTCAGTTTCCCTATATTACTCTAGCATGTCCAAAGGTCAGTCAATGGTTTCCTCTCCAGTCCAGCTGTTGAATCTGGGAATTTTGAGGCAATGTTACATCTGTCTCATGTACACGGACAACCCTCTCCTCCTCCAAAGAGGTTCAAATATATGTGAGAGATGCAACTATTTAGCCAAACTGGAGGCTGAGCTCTCTCATCTCAAAACTGGTGTAACCAGTCAGGAGGAGAAGGTAACCTCACACAACACAATTCCAGTATCACATAGTCCTACCACATCAGCGAACCAAACACATAAATACACAAAAACATACTTGGAGGCTCTAAATAAAAATCTACCTAAGCAACAGAGACCTCCAAAGCAGACATCCAAGCAAATGCTACCTCAGAACAAAACACACACAACACATAACCCACAAAGTCAGTGTGCCAAGCAGCCACAGCCCTTAAGGCTGAATAACACACCTGATACTCTTGTAATAGGTGACTCTATTGTCAGACACACTGACGTCCCGCTCACCAGGCTGAATAAAGAGAAGGTCATGGTGAGCTGTCTGTCGGGTGCTAGAATCCGCCACATAACGCAAGCACTCAGGTCACTCCAAAGCAAATACAAATATGACTCAGTCATTGTACATGCTGGTGTGAATGACCTGAGACGTACCTCCCTGGACTACATGAAAAGAGACATAGAGGAGCTCTCTGATCATGTAGCCCAGGCTGGTATGACCCTGACCTTGAGCAGCATCTTACCCTCACCTAGAATGATGCCGCAGTACAAAGACAAAATGATCAATTTTAACAATTGGCTAAAATATTGGTGTCATTCAAAGGGGATCCAGTGTCTGTCAGCCTGGGATGACATGCTCGACAAGCCACGTTGTTTCGCTAGGGACAGCTTGCACCTGTCACCACTGGGCTTTCGGATATTGGCAAAGGCTCTTGCCACCCCCATAGTGCCTTTTTTAGGCAAGGCTCAAAAGTCAAACCCACCCCCAGAGACAGCACAAGGAACAAGAAACTAAGGGTAATGCTGCTAAACGCCGGAAGTCTTAACCTCAAGATGCACGCATCAAGCTCTCCTCAGTATGGAGAACATCGATATCTGTGCAGTGACAGAAACCTGGTTCAAGGCTCCAGAGAGCACCCCAGCACTACCAGGCTATACCTCATATCATGCTTTTCGCCCCAAAACCCGGACCGAACCACAAAAGGAGGGGAGTTTCCATATTTATCAAGGATATCCACACCTCCAGGTTAGTGGCATTGCACGGTATCGGAGACCATCCATGTGCAACTAACAGTGGGCAAGACTGCTTTTCAGTTTATAGCATCCTACAGACCACCCTCTCAAAGTCAGGAATCCCACTCAGCTTTCCTGAAAACATTGGAGAACATGAAGATCTCTCCGAACACCATTATATTGGGCGACTTCAACTACCCAAACATTGACTGGGAGCACTACTCAAGCCCCAGCACCTTAGCCCAAAGGTTCCTGGAAATTATAAACTCAAATGCTATGGAACAACTAGTCACCACTCCCACAAGAGGGACAACATACTAGACCTGATCATTACCAACATGGGGACTCTATGCTCCACACCAGAAGTATATCCCTCATTGGTAAGATCAGACCATAAATTAATTTCACTGGATGTCCACATCCCGACCCCACCCCAGCCCAGAAAACCACAGTGAAAAACTTCTCAAAAGCAAACTTCTCACTTCTCAAAACCGAAGTGGAATCCTTCAAGGCCCCAGGGCCAGTGGAAACTACAGCCCAAACTGCAGAATCCTATATAAACGCATTCTACGGACATCTCCAGGAATGCATGGATCATGCTATCCCAAACAAAACCAAGACCCAATCATCCAAAGGCAGGCGTCCAGTCTGGTGGACCCCTGCCATAAATAAACTGTACAACAGAAGGAGGAAGCTACTACATGATAGAGAAAAATCCCTAATAGGGAAGGCATCTCTGATCAGTACTAGCAAAAAATTACGATCCCTCATAAAATCTTCCAAGGCCAGCTTTGAGAGAAAAATTGCACAGGACACCAAAGACAATCATAAGGCTTTTTTCAGTTATGTTAGAAACCTGGGATGCAACTCCCAGACTTGTTCTGAGTTGATTCTACGACAAAAAATACACTGAACCCACAGACATCGCCAATATCCTGGCAGACAGGTTCAGTGCAAACTTCTCCACCCCCCCCCCCCCCAAAAGAGCAAGTATCTATCCCGGCAGAGGGCTGCCTCCCAAACATCTCTGATGCTCAGGTGAAGGCTGCCCTCTCCAAAGCAAAAAACACTGCTTCCATGGAACCAGATGGCGTCCCAGGTTGTGTCCTACATGAACTCCAAGGGGAACTAATCCCTCAAATAAAACAGCTATACAATCTCAGCCTCACTACAGGATATGTGCCCACAGAATGGCGTACAGCAACAGTGGTCCCACTCCACAAAGGTGGAGCCTCTACAGACCCTGGAAACTATCGCCCCATAAGCCTGACTAGCTTAGTCTGCAAGGCTATGGAGAGGATCATCATGGAGCTCATAAACAAAGACATTGGGGACCTACAGACACTAGATCCTACCCAGTTCGGCTTTGTCAAGGGCAGATCCTGCCTTTTGAACCTAGTTGACTTCTTCGAAACAGTCACCAAAGCCATAGATGAAGGCAAGGTAGTCCACACAGCCTATCTGGATTTTGCAAAGGCATTTGACACAATACCCCACTTGGGCATCATGGATAAGCTATCCAGCTTAAATATAAACCCCTATGTCACAAGATGGGTTGCAAACTGGCTCAAAGACAGAACTCACAGAGTGAGAGTTGCTGGAGCCATGTCAGACTTGAAACCGGTCACAAGTGGTGTCCCACAGGGTTCTGTCCTGGGACCACCCTTGTTCGGTATATACTTTTCTGAGGTACAGGCAAACGTGGGAGGACTATGGCTCACCAAATTCGTAGACGACTGCAAACTGGGCGCCATAATCAACTCTCCAGCTGACACAAACATCCTTCAAAAAGGTCTCACAGAGACAGATAACTGGTGCCAGCGCAATGGTTTAAAGCTAAATGCCAAAAAATGTATAGTCATACCCTTTGGCAAAAACAATGTGCCCACAAATTACCACATAGGCGGAAACCCATTAAGTACAGAGAAAGTTATTAGGGACCTGGGGACCCAAGTTGATAGCAATCTCTCCTTTGAAAACCACATTGCCAAAGTGGTTAGAAAGACCTTCTACATAGCCCACCTCATCACGAAGGGTTTCACATGAAGATCAAGAGAGGTAATCGTGCCCCTTTATTCATCCCTCATCAGGCCCATCATAGAATACAATGCCCCTTTTGGGATGTACCTTACCCGACACCTGCAGCAATTAGAAAGACCCCAAAAGTATCTCACCAAGAGGATCAAGGGTCTCAAACAGATGCCATATGCTGCTCAGTTAAAAAAACTCCAGCTCTACTCAGTTGCATACCGCCTACTTCGAGGCAATCTATGCCTGACATACAAAGCTATGTCAAATCCGGAATTAATGGACATGCTCCACCTCAGTAAATCTAAATCCCTTAGAGCCACACGCTCGAGGGGACTTGAACCTCAGCACAGAAATAAATAGAACATGCTGGAGGGACAGGTTCATAACCCAGAGGCTCCCTTCGCTCTGGAATAGAATTCCAGTTCATGTGAGGCAGAGCACCTCACTGAATCTCTTCAAGAAGAATCTCGATAGGTGGATGGGGGATTGTAGGTTTGTCCCAGGGATTACTCCCGTGTCACTATTAGACAGAAGCACAGTAAACTAAACCTTAAAAAGGGCACAGTAGGCAGATAGCCTAGTATGAACCTATGAACCTATAAATGATATCATGCCAGTGTAGAATTCTAGCTTCAGCTCCCTGTGGCTTTGATTGTACTAGCTGAATACCTTTTAATGCTATTGCATATTTCAGACATTTTTATGACGATTTCTTTGTCTCTTAATGCTTACTAGCTTCTGATTGCTCTCTCTTGATGTAATGTCACTGGGTTTCTCCATTTGTTAAAAGTGTGTGGGCCTTTCCTTCATGCATCAAACCCAGCTGTGTTCTGCTGTTGTAGCATAATGACTTTCTGTACTTCTCTGTATTCCAGGTGGAAAAGGCATGAAAACAAATCTTTCCCTTTCTATACTGCACAAATTCATTTTTATCTGTCAGTGACATCTTCATAAAAACATGGTTTCACTTCTTTTCTTTACTCCTTAATTTTGTCAGAAAGTTATTTTGTTTCTTTTTCTTTTGGACTTTATGGTGCAGAAGTATAGCAGCGGAAGAGGCTGAACAGACTTTTTGTAGCTCAGCAAAATCCATTTGATTTTTATCCCTGCCCTTCAGAAATGCTTCCATTACCTTATGGCACCAACTAAGCAATAGGATACGATACATATGCCTTGTAGGGTAAATTATGCATTATGTGCTCAGGGCATGCTTTCTTCACTGACTGCAGGCTGAAACAGCCTTAGACATATAAGGAGTCTACTTATATTAAGGATCACTGGATAGCGCAGTGCTGTAGTGGTAGTGTTGTCACCTCACAGCAAGAGGTTCTCTGGTTTGATTCTCGGCTGGGGTGCCTTTTATGCAGAGTCTGCATGTCCTCCCTGCTTTTGTGTGGATTTCCTCCGGGTGCTGTGGTTTTCTTCCCTGTTTCAAAGACATGCATCTGGAGTGTTTCTCCCTGGGCATCCCCTGAAAATTGGCTTTGTTCCAAGACATACTTTCCCAGTAAACAAATGTTAAATAAATAAAATATAAATCAGTGCTGCAGGAAGTTTATACTGTGATAAGAGTTTGTTTGTTTGTGTCTTTCGACTTTTCCCGGTTAGGGGTCGCCACAGCGGAACTCCGGTCCGCTAATGATTGGTAGTGGAGTTACCAGCCCTGACACACAACCTTCAATGAAGGCACGCCCCATTCACGTATGCCTCCACACAGAAGACGCTCTAGCTGAGAATCGAATGGGACAACTTCTTGCTATGAGGCGACAACGCTACCGCAGCACCACTGGAAATTCCAGTGGGCATGCATTTGCAGCCTCATGCCATGACTGTAAGAAAGAGCTTAACTCAATTCTTGTTTTGTCACTGAAGTGGACTACTTTACTACCGTCAGTTAGTTCATTAGTCTTTTCTTCAGTCTAAGCTGTAACTGCAGTTTGAAGGATACATCATTTTCTGACAGGTTACAGTATTTTGCTGATATATGAAATTATTTTTAAGAGTTGTACGCATAACCAGCCCACTCTTGCCAAGAGGCTTCAACATTAAAAAAAATAAATAAATACTTCTTAACATCACAGAGGTGATGTCTTCTCCTTTAAGGAGGACCATGCTTGTGTCACATGCACGCATGCCAATGTGGTTGTAAACCCATTCAGCACTTGAGTGCAGAATTTAAACTATCCATTCCATTTATAGATAAGATAAGTGCGTGTAAGCGTGTGTGCGCATATAATTTAAACTAGTGGTTCCGATGTTTATGTATGAGACAGAAAGTGTGTGTATGCACATGTATGTGTATGTACGTATGTAATTTAAACTAGCCATTCTGTTCGTATGAGAGATTGTGTGTATGTGTATTGCTGTATGAGAGAGAAGGTGTGTTTGTGTGCATGTACTGCTGTGTGAGAGAGTAAATGTGTGTGTGTTGCTTTGTAAGAGCAGAGAGAAGGTAGGTCTGTGTGAGAAAGTAGGTGTGCATGTGTGTGTTGCTGTGTAATAGCAGAGTGAAGGTAGGTGTGTGCGTGTGTGTGTGTGTGTTTAACATACCTCTGAACTGTCCAGATTTAGCCTCATAATGTTGGTATGTTTCTCATAAATAATGTGGTTTTCTGGCAAATCACAGAGGATTTAAGTCATTAAATAAGGACATCTATATGAGTTTCAGACTTCATGTCCTTCAGAAAAAGCATGCTAACACTTTAACTTTCTAAGTTAAAAATAGCAATATTTAAAATCTATCCATATTTTTGGGCCTTGTATCCACATGGTTTTAGACTTTTTCCAGATTTCTTGCACTAAGAAGTTGAAAGGTACAGCACGTGTCAGCTGTCCAGATTTTTGCAGAATGTCCACATTTTTGCCTCATATTTTAGGCCTATTCCCCATAAAATGTGTTAAACTTCATCAGACGTAGTGTTAAACACATTTCCTCTTTAAGTATGTCCTACTTGCATTTGATTGGTTATGCTCCTGCTTACTTCAACATCACAAGGTCCTGTTTTAAAGTTACAGTGTCATTATTACATATAGTACTGTTATTACTGTTTTTCAAAGACATAGTACTTTATACAGAATTGTGTTAAAGAAAATTAGCCAAATTTATTGTCTTTAAACTATTTTCTTCTTCTCCAGTGCCTTTAACTTTACAATTGGGTAATTGAACTATGATCATTGATACCTGGTTACTGTCAGCTTGCAAGCACACTTGCCATTTCAGCTCTTTTAACTCTAAGTAAACACCTCATGCCTTCTTGTCATCAATACAAACTTGATCAGTGACCATGAATGTGAATTGATGTCCTACTTGGTCACTAATATGTGGTTTCATTATTCTGACTTTCTCAACAGATGATGATGTCCTGAGTGGGGAAGGAAACATTGTGACTAACAAATGTACAATATTTTTAAATGAAGAAAAATATTTTAAAGTGTATAATTTTTCTGAAGTATGCATTGATAATAATATAGCTAACCTATTAGCCAAAGGTATGACATTTGCTCCCACCAAGTTGTCTAATTTCACTAACACTGTTATAGATTTGAAATTGTATTTAAGAAAATTGAATATGTTGTTATAACACCAGGATAATATGTATAACAGTGGGAAAAATGGATATAGTATCAGTTCCACTTACAACCCACCCCTCCATCCCCGGTTAGTTACTTATGAAAAAATTTGCCAAATGGATTTGAAAAATCTGTATATCCATTGAAGAAATGTGAGAGGTACTGATGGGAACCTAAGTAGACAAGAACAAGACTCGCTAAAACTATTACAGGCAGAGAAAGTCAGAATAATGAAACCAGACAAAGGAGGAGGGGCTGTTGTTATGAGTGTACAGATGTTTGTTTGTTTGTCTTTTCGGCTTTTCCCAGTTAGGGGTCACCACAGCGGAACTCCGGTCTGCTAACGATTGGCAGTCAATTTTTATGGTGCCGAGTTGCCAGCCCGACGCCCAACCTTCAGGGAAGGCACGGCCATTCACGCATGTCTTTTGGAAGCCACTTGACCGCGGGGGGACATGCAGACTCCACACAGAAGGCACTCCAGCTGAGAATCAAACAGGAAAACCTCTTGCTGTGAGGCAAAAACACTTCTGCTGTACCACCGCGGCTTTGGTGAGTGTACAGATATACAGTAGCAAATTGAATGAGATTTTAAATACTGATACTTATGAAGAGGCATCACTAAATTAATTAAATGGGGCATACAGGAGAATTACCACCCAGTTGAGTGACATTTTCTTGGAGAAAAGGATAGAGCTTAATTTATATAATTATTTAAACATCACTATACCAAGAGTTCCGGTTTTCTTTGGAATCCCTAAGATTCACAAAAGTACTGACAATCTCCCCATGCGGCCCTTGTGGATGAAAGGGACTCCATAGCATCAGTATGTGCCAAATACTTAGACTATGAACTTAAATAAGTGTTAAAAAATGAGAGTCAGATTTGTAGAGACTCATGGTCCTTTTTAGAATTTATGAATGGAATTGAATATGACCAGAAAGACATAATGGTAACTACTGATGTGCATGGTTTGTACACAGTTATTCCTCAACTAATAGGACTAGAATGGGTAAATGAGATGTTACTGGAACAGGGAATTTCCTTTGAGAAAATCAACCTTATTATGGAATTGTTAGAGTTAGTTGTCAGTAATAATTTTGTTTCTTTCAACAGTAAGTATTATCTGCAGAAAAGAGGGATTGCCATGGGGTCCCCTTATGGGGGAGCATATGCAAGCATTGTTATGGCCCATTGGGAGAGACATTACATTTTTAACACCAAGTTTAATAATTATATTAGAACATATTATAGGTTTCAAGATGACATCAGTTTGTTATGGAAAGGTTCGGAAGAGTCCCTCAAAGAATTTTTAAGATAGATTAACAGCACGACTAGTTTTGCGCTTTCCTTGGAATATCAACCCAAACTATATAGGCTCTTTAGATGTCCATTTAGTCAAAGACGAGGTTAATGAGAGATATATAGCCACAATGCAAAGAAAGGAAACATATTCTGTTTCCTTCATTACAGCAGCTCACACCAGGAACATCAAAAGAGATCTGTCGTTAAAGGACAGTTGGTGAGAGCTGCTCATATGGTGACCAGGCCAGAAGATTTTATAGAGGAATGTGGCACCTTACGCTCAATGTTTTTGAAGAGAGTGTATTTGAAGAGAGTGTATCCAAATAATTTGACTGATGAGCTAGTGCAGGAGGTAATGAGGAAAAGGGAGGGGCTACTTTAGACCCCTCCTTAATACTAGGAATAGGACGGGTAGAATCAGTAGCCAGGATACCAACATGAATGTCAGTATGTCCTTAGGGGATGATTTCCCTGTGTCTGAGGGTCAACCAGAACAGGAGTTGCACCTAGCTAATAGCCAGGATTTTTGTAAAGCCCTGATTATCACTTACAGTTAAGATTGTAGAAGTTTGAAATGGATATTTGAGAAGTGGTCCATTTTGTTAGAAGACCCTTGGGTTAGGAACTATGTAGATGAAATACCTACTATAGTGTACCAAAAGTGAATGAAAGAAGGGAGTTAAAAGAGCTGAAATGGCAAGTGCGTTTGCAAGCTGACAGTAACCAGGTATCAATGATCATAGTTCAATTACCCAACTGTAAAGTTAAAGGCACTGGAGAAGAAGAAAATAGTTTAAAGCCAATAAATTTGGCTTATTTTCTTTAACACAATTCTGTATAAAGTACTATGTCTTTGAAAAACAGTAATAACAGTACTATATGTAATAATGACACTGTAACTTTAAAACAGGACCTTGTGATGTTGAAGTAAGCAGGAGCATAACCAATCAAATGCAAGTAGGAAGTACTTAGAGGAAATGTGTTCAACACTATGTCTGATGAAGTTTAACACTGTTTTAAACAAAAGTGCTCATGTTTTATTGTTTTTATGCCATCAAAGTGTTCGAATTTTAAAAGTTTGGCGTTTTTTATTGGATACTTTGAGAACAGTTGTTTTGGGTCCAGGCACCAGCTTTCATTTGGTGTATTTGGTTTGTTTCTGTGGAATTTAGTGTTTCATAAAATGTGTGTTTTTTGGAAAATAATTAAATAATGTCATACATTTGAGTTTCAGACTTCATTTCCTTCAGGAAAATGCTTGCTAAGGCAAATGCTGTTATTGTAGCAAATTTCTAAGTCTGTAAGAACAATATTTATAATCTGTCCCTATTTTGGGGCATCCCCCCTTTAGGCTTTGCCAGATTTCTTGTGCTAAGCAGTTGAGAGGTATGGTCTATAATGCCCTAGTTGGGGGAGGGGTTAGTCTATTAACACGATCAGGCCTAACCCTGTAACTTGGTTACAGAAGGCAAGAGCCTGAATCCTCTACACCAACTACCAGACTGCTGATGGAGTTGTGGGTTTGAGTTTCAGTACATTTTCAGGGAATTATGAGTTTCAGCACATTTTCATAGAATTGTGAGGTTTCAAGTGAGGAGAGTTTTACTGTTGCTCATACTAAGCCTGTTTTTAATGTGCAACTAATGGTTTTGTTTAGCAAATAGCAGTTACTGTTTGTGCTGAAGAATTTGAAAGCAGTGTTAGTAGCATAACTGCCTTTGGTGCAGACAGCTGTGGATTCTACTTCCACACCTTGTAGATGGAGTGCTGATATTACAGTGACCTTTTGATTGCTTGATTGTAAGAACAATACAATGTGAATAAGTACAAAAAAATACAAATATTTAGAGGCAGACATATACAAGAATCTATCACAATAATTCAAATAGGGTTACATGAATAAGGCAATATCTTACAATATCTGTAGACAAAAATATTACAAAAGAATGGTAGTGACTACATTTGCTATTCTAAATGACTGTTTACATTTCCTAGTGAGTGTACACTGAAAGAGGTAGCAAGCCAGTGTGGCTTAATTGGAAGTGAGTATATGTAAGTGTGTAAGCACAAGTGTATATAATATTAATAGTGTTGTGGAGGAGGAGAAGATATACTAATTTTCAAGTAATACATGGACAGATCCAACTTTTCCTGAGATGTGGTTTTAATAGTCTTTTAAAGTTAAAGTTTGTTGTTGCAGAGGATATATATTAGTGGGAAGGTTGTTCCATTTTTTAACTATGATGTGGGAGAAAAGGGCTTTGCCTGCAGTGTTGTTTGCAGATGTGATACTGAGGAGAGGTTTGTTTGATGAGCAGACAGGGCAACTGGAAGAGTAGAAGGTTAGTAGCTGTTGTAGGGCTGGAGTTTTCTCTGCGTAGTTTATGATACTGAAGGCATAAGTGAGATGTAAGTAAGATAGTAGGTGTGGGAATTCTAGCCATTGTAATTGTTTTAATACTTGGCGGTGATGTGTTCTGAAAGGAGAGTTGTTGGTAAATTTGGCTATTTTATTATAATATGACTCTAGTTTGTCCAGGAGTGATTTTTTAATATGTGTCAGGATTGGAGCAGCGTAGGTAAGTGTTGATAGGAGGTGAGTTTGAGCTAGAGTGAGTCTTGCTTTGCCTGTGAGGAAGTTTTTGTGTCTATAAAGGGTTCCCATTTTTGTGTGAACTTTCTGGATAGTTCGAGCTATGTGTAGATCAAAGGATAGGTTGCTGTCTATTTCTATCCCTAGGAGCTTTGCGTGGATGGATGGGGAAATGATAGTTCCATTTTTTGATAAGATAGAGAAATCAGCGGGAGTAGTTTTAGTTTTGTTAGCGGTAAACAGGCAAAGTTTTGTTTTGTTGGGGTTTAGGATAAGTTGGATGTCTGTGATCCAAGTTTCAGTGGCAGAGAATGATTCTTGGGCTTGCTCTTGCAAGGTGTTGACAGATGGGGCTGCACAGATAAGTGTAGAGTCATCTGCATACTGTATTAGTGAGGCTTGTTTGGAGGCAGTGTATAAATTGTTTGTAAAAATAGAGAAGAGAAGTGGGCCTAATATTGAGCCTTGTGGTACCCCTATGGAATTAGGGAGGGGGGGATAGTTGATTTTGCCATTGCACAGATTGTTTTCTGTTTGATAAGTAACTTTCGAACCAGGAGATAGTGGGAGAAGTAAAGGAAAATGAGTGGAGAGCATCTAATAGTTTAGGATGTGAGACCATGTCAGATGCCTTTGACAGGTCCAAAAAGATAGCATATACATAGTTATTGATGTTTCTATGATAGCTTGATTGGTAAAGGAGGGAAGGGCAGAAGTTGTACTATGGTGGGGCTGGAATCCGTGTTGGGTGGAGGAGAGAAGATTGTTTGTTTTCAAGTATTGCATGGCTTGGTAATGTATGCATTTCTCTAAGAGCTTGGATAAGGGGGATAGTATAG
The DNA here is from genome assembly GCF_019279795.1 of Protopterus annectens. NCBI lineage: Eukaryota > Metazoa > Chordata > Ceratodontiformes > Protopteridae > Protopterus > Protopterus annectens. The sequence goes on from NC_056744.1 coordinate 222,556,222, forward strand.
CTATAGGCCAATAGTTGGAAAAGTCATAAGATTTTCCACTTTTATGCAGAGGTATAATGTAAGATATTTTCCATAGTTGAGGTACATAGGCTTCTTGAATGGACCTGTTTATTAGGTAGGATAGGGAGTCAGCTGTGATTTTTAGGAATTTTGCAGGTATTCTGTCTACTGCAAGAGTGGTAGGTTTTAGGGTGTGGAGGAGTTGTTTGATTTTAGATGTAGAGACAGGTGAGAGAGAGAAAGATCGAAGATTAGTAGCGCTCCAGGGAGCGGTTCCTGCAGCTGTGGCTGATAAGTTGTTAGAGTTATGTATTTGGTTGGTCAGAGTTTGGATTGAGTTTATGAAATAACAGTTAAACTGGGAAGCTATATCATTATTGTTTTCATTGGAGGTGGAAGGGGTGGGGGTAGCGATAGTGCCAGGTTTCAGTAGGGAGTTGGTACTGTGCCAGAACTTTTGGGGATTATTTGGGTGTTTGTTTTGGAGATCAAAGATGTAGTTTTGTTTGTCTAGTTTAGTATGTTTTTTAGCTAGGTTCCTGAGTTGGTTATAGTTTTGTTTAGTTTGTCTTGTGTCCCTGCTTAACCAGGGAGCATAGTTAGTTTTAGTTTTGATCTTTCTCTCTGGTGCAATGGAGTTTAGAACTGAAATTAATGTCTTATTAAAGTATTCTACTGCCTGATCACAGTGAAGGGTTTTTAGAGGCTGCCAGTTACATTGCTTTAAAATGCTATTTAGGTTGTCTGTGGTATAGTTGCTTTAAAAGTACAACACATTACAGCATCAGAAATCCAGCTACATATTGTGGGAGTAGAACCCACAGCCTTCTGCATCAAAAGCAAGTATTCTACCTGTTGTGCTACTAACACAAGAAGACTTGATATAAGCAGCACTAAATTTCTCTCCCCCTGAAGAACTATGCAGCACAAGAAATCTGGAAAAAGCCAACATTTATGGGGGGGCAAAACCAGGGACACATTTTAAACATCATTTGTATAATCTTAGAAAAGTTACTAGAATAAAATGGTTTGTGTTACCATGCGTTTCCTGAAGGATAGGAAGACTGAAACTTAAATGGCTATCATTATTTAGTGAATTTGTTTCTCACTAATTTGCCAGAAAACCAAAAATTTTAAGAGGAAAAGACCAAATGTATGAGCCAAATATTATGTAAAACTGGATAGTTGATGTTAAGTAAAATAAAAGTAACATGAGTGAAGCTGCGATGCCTGCATGCCGTTAAGTGACTTGCACATATGAAAAGTAAGTTTCTCTCACTTTTACCTGGAAGAGCCGAGTTGGGGAAGCGGTCTGCAAGTAAATGAATGAATGGAGCTGACATCATCGCACACGCCCTGCACGTGATGATGTCAGGAGTAAAAAAACTTTAATAAAAAAACCCTGGGAAATTCAGAAACTAAAGGGGCCACTCAAGAATTCGTTATTTACTAAGGAATTCGGTATGGTTGAGAGGTATGGCAAGGAGTCTATGGACTGAAAACAGCCCAAAGGTTATGCTAATTCTCCACTGGCCAAATGCATTTTATTTGAATGTAGATTTTAATGTTGTTTCAATGAATTTTAGTTTCAATGGCAGAGGAGTTTACTGCTCATGTTAAGTCTATTTTCACTGTGAGACTGTATTGTTTATTTAGCAAATGGCTATTAGTGTTTGTGCTATTTATTTCAATGTCTGTAATCACTGTAGAAGTAAATAAAAAATCAATATGCACACTCATAGGTTTGAACAGTGTTTACAGTAACTGTGTAGAAGTAGCTAAGTAATGGAACACTAGAATGGCTGGGGAAGGGGCTGCTGGGAGGTGGGGATTGCTACAAGAGGGGCTGCTCTGGGGGATCCCAAACTATTACCCTGCTTTGGGCCCCATTTACCATGATCTCTCCCTGCACATGACATCATCAGAAGTAGTTGCCATTAAGTGTTGTTGTGAGTATAAAACTCCACTAGAAGAGTGTCAGATTGTGTCACTTTTAACAATGTAAATTAGAAATTTGCAGACTTTTCTCAAATGTAGAAGGCTTCTGCATCTAATTGCTGGTACATCTCTTTCTCCTACTTCTTTCTCTCCCGTTTACTCTTATTTGCCTAAACAGAAGATGAAAGTGCTGAGCAGCAGGAGCAAATTCTGTTGAGGTTCCTTCACATGCCACACAGAAATAGGTGCTAGTGGGCACCAAGAAGCCAGAACTGGATATGTAAAGTAAGGTCACATCTGTCCACCTGCTGTACATTAGGGCATCTCATCAGTGTCTCCTGCCCCTGCTTATATGGGGTTTCTGGAGATAAAAGCAGTGGTTAAGCAGGCAGTTTAAGTCATGAAAATGGTGGCTGCTGTTTAAGTCATGCAAATGGTGGCAAAAGTGATGTCAGAAGGTAAAGTAGTTGTGATTGTAAAAATGCCATCTTCCACTGCAGATACTGGGAGTCCAATAGGGTCCAAGGACCATTTTCAGTCATGACCCTGTTGTAAAGGCGATTGCGTTTTCAGCAAATACAACCAATAACACATATGTGACAATAACAATCAATAAACTAACAGGTGCCCCATCAAGCAGAAAGTTGTTACATTACAATGAGTGGAATAAGAAATATTAGTATATGCAGTACCTTTTTTATAACAGAGAAATGGAAGGGCAACTGGAAAGCTTTCAGATTTTTGCCCACCGCTACTACCTTTTATTGTACAGTTATCTGGGAACTGGATATTTAGGGAACAGACATCTGAACAATTGCTGACTTTTTTTGAGGAGTGGAACAGTCATCTGATGCTAGGTGTATGGGAGGAGTCAGACATTGATTTCTTGGATAACACTGTTGAGTTCTGCATGTGATTGCTACAGGTTCATGAAGAAATGGTTTATGGCAGTACAGCATGCTTTGCAACTTCTTCAACTCCTAAACCTTTGTCTCTGTTGTTTCTTAAGGAGAAGGGGATACAAAGGTATCTTCCCTTACCTAATTTAAATAATAGTGATGATTTAATGATGAAGATGATGATGATGACGACGACAAGTTCTTAAGATATACAGATTAAATTTGATGTATCTATGACCTTGATACAAATTCTGGGGATTCATCCCCCCAAGGAGTTTTCTTAGGGGATAAGTTAGACCTTTTGAAAAAATATATAAATAGATTGTGAAGCCTTTAGCCTCCTGATATGTTAAATTGTTAAAGCAAACAGATCCCAAAGCTCTGTCTGGTCTGTTATAAACTTCTTTCATGATATTTTCTCAGGGCTTTCTTTGTAACCCAAACCCCCAGCCACCTATTGCAAAGAAACCTGTTAACAGTTTTGTAGGGTTTAGGTCCAAAATAAATGTCTGTATAAAATGATACAGCTTATGCTACTTTAAAATCCTCTGTACTGAAAGGGGGTGTGAGAAAACTGCTTTTTCTCATACACTTCCAGATGGCAAAGTCAGTAGACCTGTGAACAGGTGTGGGAAGAGAATGCATATTTTTTGACTTTAGACATAATAGTCATTACCTGTCAAGGAGATAAGGTGCAGTACAAGATGAGGTCATTAACCAAGTGGAGGATCTACCTCAAGGAAATAGTGAAGTTATGACAGACTGCAGACATGGGCAGGTTTGTGGGTTATCAGATGCACTTGCAACTCTATGGATGCCAGCTTTGCATTTGTGCCAGCCACTTTGTTAAATAAGTTTACCAAGTTGATGATGATGATGATGGACAGTTGTATTATAGAACCTGAACTAGGCACTTTGGATCATCTCAACATTATGTGTTAATTTAAGCACAAGGCTGTTGAAACGTGCCTAGAGTTTTTGGTTGCCAGGACATTTTGTTGTGCTAAATATGACAGTGGAAAGAATTTATGGATGGCAACAATATTGAGAACACATGGTAGATTTTTTTATATTGTATTATTATTTAGTTGAAAAGTTTGTTTCATTTGGTACATCTTTGAGAGATACAAAAACGGTCTCAAAAGCTATGTTTATAGTGAAACATTGTTGGCAGAAATGTTTCACCGTATCCTTTAGGAAGCCATCTAAACTGGGTGACTACCACATTGAAAATATGCCCTTCAGTGTTGGCACAGTTCTTCAGGATTTGGGAATTTATTTTCCCAAGTTAGTCATTAGTTTTTTATTTTTTTGGCAAATTGTTAATTTAGCAGTTTGACAGTTACATAAAAGTTTACATTTCGTTATCTACGCTAATCCAGTACAATTGCAACTGGAATTTAAAGTGAGCTAAGCACCACCTGCCCCAAATGTGAATATTCATACTGTAAACAGGGCTCGGTACACTTTGGCTTCTATCTTCGGAAAAAAATTCTTTAAACTTTATCTTTTTTAAAGATTGCAAAATGCACTTTTCTTTTCTTACAAAAAAAGTGTTTGCTTGCATAAAGATGCATACAAACTTTTTTTTTTAAAAGAAAAGTTTGTTTCATCCCTTTACACATGATATTTAAGGCCTGTTGTGTTCACTGGTGCCAGGCTTTCAAGTGAGTTTCATGCTTGTCTTTCATGCACATGGTTTGGATTACAATCTCCTATCATCCCCCTTCTTAGTATTCAAAATATTATTCTGTCATCCCCCATTTTCCTACATGGGTGCTTTGTTCTGCAGTGTTTCTGCTCTGGTTAAACAAATGAAACACACCATGTAATGTAATCGGCTAACTAGTGCTTGGCTTTTCTTGACTGACTTATGGGCACTGCCAATGTGAAAACCTTGAATTGTGTGTCCCTTTGACTCCCATGTCATTGTTGTGGATAACTTATTGCAGAAGTCATCCATAACACTGCTTGTCAAACTTCTCTCCCTCCCAGGATTCAACAGGCTGCCCTACATGCTTAGCAGACAGTATTTTTTATTTTTTGTGTCATTCTGATATGGGAGAAATGTATGTTCCTTCTGCCCTGTCCTCACCATCATGAAGTCCATTCCTCAGCACAATGGGGAGTTTGCTACCTCACTGATTTCCAAACACTGTGTTTCCTGATGTCTCTTACAGACTTCCTCCGACTCTTCTCTTGAACTTTCGAGACTTCAGCCTTTGTTGATGACTCCTTGTATGTAGTCATTTTTCATTTCATCAGTGTACCATTATCTCTTCTTATTCGTTTGTAACTGACGTGCTACAAGTCATCTCCTGTTTTGCTTCAGTCATCCAAGGGTCATTGCCTGGCTTAATATATACATACATTTTTTTTTACTTTGGCAGTTCTAAACCTCTCCTGTTTATTTGCACTTCATTACCAGGGAAGTCTGACTGTGATAGAAACCCCTTACCAGCAGAGGCCAGGAAAAAAGCTAAATAAATATATAGTATACAGTTATATTTGTGGGTACAGAGCTCACGATTTAGCAACATAGCTAGAATAAAGGGAGTCACTGTGGGAGTTATTGGAGGGAGTGATATAGGTCATGAATTTAACAGAGGACTGTAGTGTTCTAGTGGGAGTAAACCACTGAAGAAAATTTTTAAGGAACACATAGCTGTCTGCGATGTATAAAATTTAATGTGCTATTTACAGCTGGCAGTAGTTGAGGTAATTTGGAAATTCAAGAGAGGTGAGTTGTTCTATACCAGTGCAGCGGTGGGCTGTTGTTTACACTGGTAGCAAACTTTGCTGTTGTATTGTAGCAAGTTGCTTTATGAAGATGGGAGCAGCATAATACAGTGTGTGAAGCTGTAGGCACTTTTTTCAAGTGATTCCATATATATGTGTGTGTGTGTGTGTGTGTGTATATATATATATATATATATAATATATATATATATATATATATATATATATATGTGTGTGTGTGTTATTGTTCAGTAAGTAACTTTGGAGCGTTGTATGTTGCAGTGCTGTTATTTATTTACAGTTTGTTGACCAGGTTAATCCCAATAGGGCCAGTTGTTTCTTTACAAGGAAAACCTTAGTGGTATTCATACTGGATAGGGGAAATTTGTCCAGGACACCAGAGAACTTCCCCCTACTCTTTATGATAAGTATCATGGGATTTTTTTATATCCACCCGAGCTGCCACCAACTCCGACATATGAGGCTTCAGTTTAGCATCTCATCCAGAGGATTGCAGTATCAGGAATACCCCCCCTTTATGCTGCATTACAGTGTTAGTTTTGGAAAACGTAAGCCAACTACATGTTATGGGAATGGAACCCACAGCTTTTTGTGCCAAAGGTGGTGAATGTGCTACCTGTTGAGGTACTGAGACTACAAAGGAAAACTGAAGGAGTCAAAGCTAGGACTAGAGGATGATGTTTGCTAGGAATCCATAGCTTTAATCCTCTGAAGTTAGAAGATTTTAATACTTATCCATTTTTTTCTTGATGTTTTAGTGGACTGTATTGTGGCCAGATTATTTTCCCAAAGTCATTGTTATTTTACTGTTGTGTATGCCACATGTTGAGCTATTCCTCTGAGGCTGTTGCCCTCTGACGTAGCTAGCTGTCTCATATTTCAGTGTATCTGCCTTATTTGTAAGACATAGAACTGATGATGTTCTAGTCTCCCACATTACAGTTTGGTGAATTTGGACCCCAATTTGGAATTCCTTGGCCACTAAGTTGTCTTAATTCTGTTCTTGAAGCTGTGTGCACCTGTTTCTTATGCACAGGCAAATCTGCTAATATATTTAAGTAACTGCTAGTCAGATTAACTGATTTCCTTATTAATCAGTGTCGCCCAATTACTTTGTTTGATCAGCTCGAATCCTCATTACCTAAAAGCTTGTATTACACTTAATTAAAACATCTCCTAGTTTACAACATGAGGACATACATTTTCTGAAGCATATACCTGAGCTGCTCATTTCATAAATGAATGTGACAAATAAAGTAATTGCTTTTCGCTGGGGGCAAATCTCTCTTCATCCAAATTTTATTTTTCTCACTCCAAGGTAACTGCACCTCAGAGAAACAAGTGGTCATTGACAGGCAATGTAATGCTTGGCTGTGGCTCTCACAGAGGTGGACTAACTTCTGAAAACTCAGCATTTGCTAATAAGTCAACATATACATTTTGACATGCTGAGAAACAAGCATTGAATACCAAGCAGATGCCATCTTGAGCCCCCATACTTAAACAAATATGGATTCAACTTGGCAGATATAGCAAGTGAAAGTAAACCCTTTCTAGGCTCACCAGCTAATACATGTGCTGCCTATGTTTATTGCCAATCTCTAAAGGTTTCAAGCCTTGTTATGGTTTATAATATGTAGCTCCATTTCTGCTGAGCAACATATTGGATATCAGATTGAACTTGGCAGATTTAGCAAGTGAAAGTAAACCCTTTCTTGGATCACCAACTAAATATGTGTGCTGGCTAGCTCTATTGCTAGCCTCTAAAGCTTTCAAACCTTGTTATGATTTATAATATGTAATTCCATTTCTGTTGACCAACATATTGGATATAATTTTCTGTTACATTTATGTTCAAATTTCACATGAATATGGTACATTTCTATTTAAAAGATACTACTGTCTTTGCTCTGTCCTGAGACATGGTGTGAAAGGGTCAATAGACCACTTCTTACAGTCCTTTTTATTTTACTTGTATATTCCTATTTTGAATTTTACTCCCATATGTCGTAAGTACAAGTACCTTGTCAATTTCATGAATTTATTACAGAATTCAGTTGTTGAATTGTATTGGAGTGAAATTTGTGGCCACAACCTGCTGTGGTTAGTCAATTCTCAGACTTTTGTCTTAAAAGATGGACCTTCTGTGTTGAAATGTTATTTAGCTACATTCTTGGGCAGATTTTTGATTTTTAATAATGTATTTGAACACTTAAAAATAAGCATCGTGGAAACAATAAAACATGTTTACACTCTGCAAAATGCTAAACTAAAATGGAATTAAGAGGCTAAAATAAGGTAAAGGAATACATTTCAAATAGGTTACTTAATGCAAACAAAATGTTTTCTGTGTTCCAACAGAAATGCAGGTGTCATTTAGCAAAATTAAGCTTTCAGTGGATTTCTATTGATTTGCTTAGCATCGTTGTAACTGCCCTTGAAAACTGCATTATTCCTGACAGCTTTGAAATGTAATCACATAATTTGTTTATGCTTTCTTTCCACATGTTTTAAGTCTTACTAATGTTAACCCTTGCTAAGACAGTTCTAACCACAAACATTAACTGCATTGACTGCAAAAAAAAAAAAGTGGAATCTTGGATAAATTTTATAAATTCATAGGTATGTACTAGGCTATCTGCCCAAAGGCATTTATAAGCCTAGCCGGAATGTGTTGGCTTTCGCCGCCCCCTTAGATTAGTTCCCTGTGCCTCTGTCCAGCAGAGCCATTAAAGTGATTCCCGGGGTAAACTTTCTGTTTCCCATCCACTCGTCAAGGTTTCTCTTGAAGAGGGTTAGCGAGGATCTCTGCCTAATGTAGATTGGAATCTTGTTCCAGAGCATGGGAAGTCTCTGGGACAGGAATCTATCCCTCCAGCACATCCTACTTATTGTTGTGGTGAGGTTTAGATCCCTAGAGCGTGTGGCTTGAGGGGATATGGTTTTCTTTAGGTGGAACATGTCCATCAGTTCTGGTTTGGATATGGCCTTGTATGTCAGGCAGAGATCACCTCTGAGTAGGCAGTATGCAACCGAGTACAGCTGGAGTTTCTTCGGTCGAGCAGCGTAGGGCATCTGTTTGAGGCTAGTGATCCTCTTGGTGAGGTACTTCTGTGGTCTTTCCAGCTGTTGCAGGTTGGCATGTGAATCTTTTTTGAAATGTATACAGTATCAAACTTTAGATGAAACATAAAATTAGTTGTATTTGTATTTGTAGTTGTATTTGAGTATCAGAATAATTCAACAGGCATCACTAACTCCTGTTCAGCAGATGCCTGGTTAGAAAAGCTTCACAGACAGAAAACTAATATATCAGCAATTATAGCAAGTTATGCATAACAGCACAATTGAGAACAAAGATACGCAAAGTCAGGTATGATATGAAGTTTAGCTATAGTGTAGTTACAGAGCAGGTCATATATACAGAGTTGTTATATAAACAGTAGTCATTTCTCTTAAGAAATACTTCAATAACACTTATTAAATCTGCATTAAAGTATCAAAATGGTTTCTACTATAAAGTTCATGTTTGGGTACAGTGCTATTACACGTGAGTGCTATATTGCAGTACAAAGCTGTTAAGAATAATAGTGCTGGGAATATCTGTAATTGTTAATATGGATTAGATAGGGTATGCAGTAGTGACTGGACTAGCCAAGGCGGGTTATCCTGGGGGTTCTAATCTGTGGCATTTCTGGTCATTGGGTATCAGACTTAACGTGATTGGGAAGTATGATTTTGTGAAGTGAGTCAGATAAGGAGTTTTCATATTTTAACAACATAGTTACTGTACAGAAAGTTACAATGGGAGTTGTAGGACATACACAAGACACGTATGTGAAGACCATAATGTGCAAACAGGTTTACACCAACTGAAAAGTCAAAATGGAGGAGCAGGATTCTGGAGAGTGGAAGATTTTGTGTGCAGTTTTAAGATGGTGAGTAAAGAATTGTGTGTGCTATTTTGAAATGAATATACAGTCTCGATAATAAAGTAATTTATTTTGCCACTACATGACATGAAGTCATTTATTTTTTTCATTTACAGTCTAAGGCCAGTAATGTGGTGCAACCTATATTTATGTATATATATATATATATATATATATATATATATATATATATATATATATATATGTACTATCCTTTTCTCTGTCTCTGTCTGTGTGTCATTTTTTTAACCTTGAATAGTTAAGTGCATATCAATGCATTTGTCATTTCCTTCTATCCAGTTTTACTTTTCATGATAAACAACAGTATTACTGAGCAATGAAGTAACTTGGACCAAATAATGTAGTAATTAGGCAACAACGGTGAAAGTCATATTATTGTAGTCAGTATGGCAGGAATTGGGAAACAATTCAGCAATAGATAAAACATGGTTTGGTTGTTTTGGTATCATTACTAATCAGTCATTAAAAATAAAACTTTGTTTGGAATACCAGGAAATGGAGTTATAATCTATGCTGCTGTAATAGTTTCATTGGTTGAGCCATCTCTTTGGTATGGAGGGATAAAGCCCTGACTGTGGCAAAGGCAACCTATGATTGCTTGATTGTTTTGTAATTCAGATTCTGGAGACTGAATGTCCCATTTTGCCATGTGGGGAGCTCTCCACTCTGCTGCAGTGATGACTCCTATTCAGAGGCATATCTGCAATATGCAGCACTTTGAGTTGGTGGCATGTGCTTGGTTCATGCCAAGCCATTTGCTGCGACCTTTATAGGGTGGATGTTTGGGAGCCCACATGCACAGTGGCAAGGCACTGTGGGCCTTCACAGTGATGCAAGCGCCCACATCAGGATTGCTAGAAAAATCCCGTCTTACCCTGCATATTGAACTTGAATTGTTGAGGCTGAGAAGTACTTTTCTGGCCTGGGGAGAGTTTGGGTTTGTTATTAAGTTTGGATGACTTTGGTCTGTGAGGGGGGGTGCGGAAAGAGGACAGTATGAAATGAGTGAGTGAGCAAACTACCTTTCATGGCTACCTGAAATGGTAGCTGGTCAGTTGTGAAAGCTTTCACCCTCAGGAGCCAGACTTATTTGAGTGAGTTAGTGTGAGGTTAACTTCCAGTTACGAGAAGGGGACTCCCTGAAGAGATTGATGTGCAGTGCATATACCTGTGGTGTGAGCTATTGACAACATATTGGTGATGAGCAGCTCAATGGGGGAAATGCCAGGAATAAAAGTTTTATTAGTCACAGGCATCTCCCAGTTTTCATATTTTCATTTTACGGACTCTGGTTCCTCTTCTTTACAGTGCTGTGCAGTATATCCTTGTTTGTATGTACCGTTCTTATAATTTTCCCTTTACAGCAAGCTTGTAGACAAGAAACGTGTTGGGGTGAGCTTCAATGGAACATTTTGCATGAATATGGTATTAGAATACACACCCTTAATTGTCAGCAGTGTTTTGCAATCATTTCAATTGCATATTTTATAACTAGAATCCTAGCTGCACAGAAACACAATTACAGTAAATTTATATCAGTAGATCCGGTTATTATTAAGAGCGGGAAGCAGTTTTTTTTCCCATTGTGCAAGATGTACAGTGAAACATTGTTGAACAGTGCTAGGCAGAACAATTTCTCAATTTTTTTTCTTTTGCGGAACAGTCTTATTTGCTATGATGTGGTTGTGCCACAGATGAATATCATGGACTGGTATACAGTGGTTGTATGGATGAGGTGAGTGTGGCAATAAAATCACCCACATTTTTTGGTTGGGTGCATTTGTATCTTCAGGCTTAATAGCTTAAATGCAACACATTAGTGATTGGCACTTTTTTATGCGATCACTAATGTGAGATTCCTCATTTCCTTTTTAAAAGATTTAAACACTAGTGGTGTGCTGTGAAGGGAGCACCCCACCCCTGCATAAATGCTTTTTTAGTGATTTTTCTGTTTTAAAATGAAAATTTTCATGAGAAAGTTTATTCTTTTGTAATCATACTTATAAATGTCTGTCACGGGAGTGTCTAATTTCTGTCTTGGAGCCCTATTTTTCATAAAGTGCTGTTCCAATAAATTGTGTTCATTGAAATGTGATCTATCTTCCTGGGTTCATCATATTCACTATTAATCATAGGAATGAGACCAAACATAGTAGATGAATTCAGAATAACTAGAAGACAGAACTGTAAAATCATGAGAGATGCATTCCCTTGCCTGACATCAACATTTTTATGTATGTACAGCCATACAGTAGAAATGAAACTGAAAAGGGGGCTGACAGAATATCATATTTAAAGATATACAGCCACATCACAAAAATGAAAAACATAGCATGCCGTCATATTCATATTTATATTTTACTTTTCTTAGTATTGTAAGATCTGCATGAGGATTATTAAAATAATATAGTTTTGGTTAACTGAGCAAAGAGGCATATGCAGGTACTGAAATAGATTCAGCCCCCCCCAAGTCAGGTGACTTACATCTAGTTAGCTGCTATACTATACCCAAAAAAGGTGTGCAAGTATTCCTGAATAGCATCCCTTTAAAGTAAATGCCATGCATACATTGTTACATGCATAATTTTTTAACGGTGGTAATGTAATTACAGGCATTATATAACTATGTTATACACACACACAAAATTAAACTTTTACAAAGTATGTGCCGTATTACATTTCAGTGGCTTTTTATAAGGTGGCCATAGGTTGAATATTTACAGTCACTGGCTATATTAGGTCAGTCATGGGCTTGGTTTTTGCCAGTCAGATTAGCAGAATCAAAGACAGGAGCTTGAAGTAACTTGTGAACTTAATCTGTCAGGAATGGATTCAGTACTGGACATTTTATGCCATATTTCTCCAGTTGCCTTCAAGTCCTTTTTTGAGCCTTGATTTGTTTTCAGTGTCTGTTAATGTGGTGTTGAGCCCCGAGTTGTGGTATTTTGGCATTTTTTGAAGATGTCATCTGTTCTTTCTCTAGAAATTTGTATCATCATCTTAGACAGTATGTTACCTGGGAAAACTGGGTTATTTGCAATGGGATTTTGTAACAAAAGCAATTGTTAAGCTTAATCATTTCCTCTTGTTTAAAGTGACTAGATGTTTTGCAGTTTTATGAAATAACTGTAGTTTGAGTTGTCTGCGTTCTAATAGTTGAAATGTTTACGGCTTGCTTTCGGGAGCTAATAGTGGAAAAGACTTAAGAACTTTAAATTTCAGCCTTCCACATGTGAGAATTTGCATTGGCAAAAATCCTACAGATTGTATTGAATTTCTGTATAGAGGAAGTGACAAGTTAATAGTCCACGTGTTTGGAATATTCAGATATTTTAGAATATACTTAACTGTCAAAGTCATTCTTTCCATCTGCCCATTTGGCTGAAGGTCCTGTGGACTCAACATAATCCAGAGACTGTCTCAATGCTATGCACATACTTGGAATTCCTGCTGTCCATTGTCAGAAACAGCCTATTCTGATATCCTGTGACTTGTGAATATGGAATTTCGGACTGTTTTCCTTTCCTGAATAGAGGTATTTTTGTGTTGTTCTATTTCTGCCTGCTTCAAATAGTAATTGACACAGATAAAAAAGTGGATTCTTATTTGGAAATAAGTCAGATCCAAAATTCAGCTATGGTAGTGCATCCTTTTGTTTTATTTATTTATTTATTGCATATGTCCCAGGGAGAAAAGCTCCGACAGGAACATAGATACAGAAAATATTAAACATCAATGAGTAGAAAAGTAGATACAGTGTTACATATTGTGATTACAGTAATATATACAGAATATATGCCTAAAAGCAGGAATTTTGTTGGTTACCAGATTAATTCACTCAGAGAGGTATAAATAGAGATATGTTAATCAGCATTATTGTACCAGTATCAACTAGTGATGAAAATGTATTTTATTTATTTTTGCATTTGTTAATCGGGTTAGTCCGACTGGGCCCAGAGAGCCCTTTTTCAGCTGAGACCCGAGGAGAAAAGCTCCAGGAAAGTAATTAAAAAACAAGAAAAACCTAACAATTCAAGTTGTAAGATACTTAACAGTACAAAAACAGAGAGAAATACACAATATGAATATATGCAAGGCATATACAGTATTTTGAGAATGCAGTAACAATATGTTTGGGAAATTTGGTTAGCATTAAGTTATTTACAAGAAATGTAGCAATGCCTAAAATAAAAAAAAAAAAATCAGAGTAACTTCATGACATAGTACAACAAAGATGCATTTAATAGTATAGCTACTAAATGCAGAGAGAGAGTAATATATGCATACAGTTTAGGTAGATACCAGGCAGATATATTCATAGGTTCATAGGTAGGTACTAGGCTATTGGCCCTAGGGCCTATATAAGCCTAGCCAAAAAGGTACTCTGGCTTTCGCCACCCAAGAAAATTATTTTCCTGTGCCTCTGTCGAGCAGAGCCAAAGAAGTGATCCCCGGGGTGAATTTCCTATCTCCCATCCAATCAGCAAGATTTTTCTTGAAGAGTGCTAATGAGGTCCTTTGTTTGATACAGATAAGTAGTTTGTTCCAGAGTATGGGAAGTCTCTGGGACAGGAATCTATCCCTCAAGCATGCTCTGTTTATTGTGGTGACAAGGTTTAGGTCCTTAGAGCATGTAGCTCGGAGGGATTGGGATTTCTTTAAGTGAAGCATAGCTTTGACATAGCTTTGTATGTTAGGCAGAGATCGTCTCTGAGTAGGCAATATGTGACAGAGTAAAGCTGGGGTTTTTTGAGATGGTCTGCATAGGGCATCTGTTTGAGGCCGGTAATCCTCTTTGTGAGGTATTTTTGCAGCCTTTCCAGTTGTAGATGTCTTGCGAGGTGCATACCAAAAGGGGCATTGTACTCTATAATGGGTCTAATGAGTGACGAGTAGAGGGGAACAATGACCTCTTTTTTCCTGGATGGATGAGAAACCTTTTGTGATGAGATGTGCCACATAGGATTTCGTGACTACTGTGGTGATGTGATTATCAAAGGAGAGACTATCCACCTGTGTCCCAAGGTCTCTTATCACACTTTCGGTGTTAAGTAGACTACTATCTATGTGGTAGTTCATGGGTACAGAGGTTTTACCAAAAGGGATGACAATGCACTTTTTTTTATTAATCGAGAGAAGAGGAAAAATTATTTAGGCAATTTCCTGACAAGTACAGATCCATGCATGTTGGAAATGAATTTGTAGTTGCTTTTTGAATTCGCCACTTTTGGTAGTGGAGCAAAGGGACAATGGGAGTTTGTTCCATGAGTATGCAATTGAATGGTTGTAAAGTATTTTTCCAATATTTTTGTTTGGCTTGGTCACCTGCAGAAGGTTTTGTTGTGTGCATCTGAGGTCACAATTGGATGTGTAGGATGTAATTATGGATATAAGGGCAGGGCAGGAGTTGGGGCTAGTCAGAATGCTGTGTCCAATTTGTAGTTTTGGTATTATTTTATTTTATTTTATTTTATTTTACATTTGTTGACCGGGCTAGTCTAGCTGGATATATGTCCATTTTCAGTAGAGGCCCGGGGATAAACGCTTATATAATTTTAATGATACTAAGTAAAAACTATTAAGAACTACATGCAAATATAATAACATAATAATAGGCTAAATAGCATTTTTGAAAAAAATAAACAAGTGGTACAAAAGTGATGGAGTGAACAAAGTATTGTAGAACATGACAAACATGAAGTATACAATAAACATGTACAGAGAGGGATAGAGGAAAAATAGATGAAAAGAAAGTGAAACTTAGGGGTGAAGTAAGTCAGCTGACAAGAAGTAAAGTTAGTCAGGATTAGTACAGGGGCACAGCCATTGTGTTTTGAGGTAAAGCTTGAGTTTCTTTTTAAAGGGAGACTTTGAGGGAATAGATGAGAGTTCAGAGGGAAGTAGGTTCCAATATTTTCCAACAGTGTTTGAGAAAAGACAGTCACCGGCCTTGTTGTTTGACTTGACAGTGTTTATCAGAAGTTTGTGTGCAGATCTCAGGGACTTTAGGTTGTGGTATGGTTGAATTAGACTGGAAAGTATAGGTGTTTTGTCAGGATGATAAAGAATTTGATGGGCTAAGCTAAGCTGGTTAATTTTTAGTTGCTGTTGATATTCCAGCCAGCCTAGTTGTTTTAAATTGGTACAGTGGTGGGTTCTGTAGGGGTTTCCTGTGGCAAATCTGGCTATGTTGTGGTAGGAGATTTCTAGTTTTGATAGATTCTTTTGATAAGTTGGTAAATATGGGAGAGGCATAGAGAAGGGGTGAGATCAGGTGAGAGAGGGCGATAGTTGTTCTAGATTCTGGAGTGAGGAAAGGTTTGATTCTGTAAAGAGAGCCTATTTTCTTGTTAATGGTTTTAAGTGTGTTGTCAATATGGGTATCAAAGTTCAGGTTGTTGTCAATGGTAATGCCTAGTAGTTTGGTAGTGGAGTCTTGTGATATAGGTGTGCCATCTTTTGATGTTATAGTAAAATCAATATGGGGAGATTTGCTGGAAGGTGTAAAGAGGAGCAGTTTAGTTTTAGGGTTAAGTAGTAGACAGTGCTGGGAAAACCATTCTTCTACAGAGTTAAATATGTGTTGTGTGAGGGAGTGAAGGTCTGATACAGATGTGGCTGAGCAGATTAGCGTTGAATCGTCTGCGTATTGTATACATGTAGCTTGGGGAGCAACTTGGTGTAGGTCATTAATAAATAAAGAAAATAGGAGGGACCTAGTATAGACCCTTGTGGGACACCAATGTTGACAGGTAGTTGGGAGGATAGAGTGGAGTTCCAGAGTACTGCTTGATGTCTGTTACTTAAGTAGGAATTAAACCAGTTAATAGATTGGGTATTAATTGATAAGGATTGAAGAGTGCTTATGAGTATTTGGTGGTTGACCATGTCAAAAGCTTTGGATAGATCTAAGAAAAGTGCAGAGGAAAGGGTGTTGTTGTTACGATATTTGTTGATTGTGTCTGTAAAGGAGAGGAGGGCAGTGGTGGTACTGTGGGATGGTCTGAAACCATGTTGGGTGTTAGAGAGTAGGTTATTTTGGAGAAGGTGGTGAAGCAGTTGCTTGTGGATACACCTTTCCATAACTTTAGATAAGGGTGAAAGAAGGGCTATAGGGTAATTAGAGATTTCAGTAGAATTTCCACCCTTATGAAGTGGGATAATATGGGAGATTTTCCAAAGTTTAGGTACATATCCTTCAGTGATGGTTCTGTTTATCAGTATTGAAACTGGGAAGGCTATTGATTTTGCTGCTAATTGCAAGTATTCAGCGGGTAGTAGGTCAGCAGAAGGAGTACATGGTTTGAGTTTTTGAGAAGGAGAGGATATAAGTTGTAGGGACAGGTTGAAAGTGAAATGGAGGGTGGGTTAGGGTTGCTGTTAGACATGTTTGTGTTTTTGATGGGAAGTTGACTTGCTAAGGTTTGAATAGTTTCGTAAAGAAGGAATTAAAGGAATTTGCTGTTTGGTTAGGGTTACTTATGGGAGAGTCTTGTGGGTTAGGTGTGACAGGTTTACTTGGCGGTACTAATTGATTTATGTTTGCCCAGAACTTTTGTGGGTTATTTTGGCGAGTATGTTGAGGTTTCAGGTAGTAGCTTTTCTTATCGTTCATTATTGCTTTTTGGTTTCATTTCTCAGTTGCTTAAAGATTTGGTAGTCTGCTGTGTTTTTATTTAAGTGAGATTTGTTCCAGGCTTTATTTCTGAGAGTGATTTTTTGTTTGGTTTCAATTGAGAGCGGGGCAGATTTAGTTCTGATTCTAATGGTGCGTGTGGGGCATGGTAATTGAGTATGGTCAGAAACTTAGCATTAAAGAAATCTACAGCTTCATCAAGAGAAAGGTGTTTTAGAGGTGTCCAATTACATGCTATCAGTTCATTTTGAAATAGTTGTAATTTAAAATTTTTTGGATCTGATTGTTCTGGTTATGTTTTGGGTAGGAGGGTTGGTTTTGAGCCTGATGATGTAGGTTAATAAGTGATCACTTATATCATCAGGGAGAGTTCCTGTTTCATAGGTATGGGGTTGATTGTTGGTGAGTATCCAGTCTATGGTACTTTCCTTTTGTTAATTTTATTTATTCTAGTGGGGGAGGAGATGGTCTGAGAGAATCCATAAAGGTTAATATGGCTAGTAGGTTGTTTGTTGTTACAAGATTGCCAATCGATATTAACGTCACCTAAGATTATTGTTTCTTGGGGTAAGTTTAGTGATAGCCAACAAAGGATCTTTTCTATGGTGGAAATGTTATTTCCTGGGGGAATGTAAATGCCGATAATAAAGATTGATTTGACTGTGTTTATTTCAAGTTTGGTAATGAGAATTTCAGCATTGGAATCCTGGGAGGCTTTTGGTGGAATGTGGTTATTTGAAGGCTAGATTTAAATAAGATAGCTATGCCACCACCTTTTTTAGATTCTCTGTCGAGACGTAGGATATTATAGCCAGGAGGAATGATTTCGCTGTCTTTTGTTGAGTGTTTTAACCAGGTTTCTGTTAGACAAATAATATCAAAGGAGTACAGTTCTAGGAGAGCATGTAGTTGAGTTGTTTTATTATTAATACTACGTATGTTAAGGTTAGCTATTGAGAGTGAGTTGTTTGGTTTTCTAAGTAGTGGGTTATTAGTGGGGTTTAGGTTAATGGATTGATTTGAGGTGTCAATTGGGTCTGGGTTTGGATGAATATCTCCATTTCTAAGAGAGAGGAGTAGGATTAGGTAGGCAGTGTTTGTATATTTACTATGTGGAAGGAGTATCCTTCTGGGATTAGGGTAGACATGTTTAATGTGGGTAATTCTATGATATCTAGGTAAAAGATAGCTAGGATTGGAAGTTATGTTGATGTGATGGTTGAGGTAGGTAAGGGTTATGGAGAAAGTTTGTTTATCTGGTTTGTTAAGGTGTGAGTGTAGTGGTTGTTCGTAGGAGGTAGTAAGGTGTGCTAATATTAGAGTGAAAGAAAGAGAGAACACAAATATGGTATGTTTGAGTACTAGGGTAGGGGGTTTATACATTATAAAGGTGGATATTAGCTTTAGGTAGTAGCACAAGTGATGTGGGTGTGGTATTGTTAGATAAGTTAAGTGGTATAAGTGAATGGGTGTGGTTAAGGAATGAAGTATAGGGGAAGAAGAGAGCTGAATGGTAAGTTGTGGTTGGATAGTAATTGGAGGAGAGGGGTGTGGTTAGTTAGGTATATATGTGGAGGCACAGGGGGTGGGTGGGATTTGGGGGTAGGGTAGGGAAGCGGCTCAGCAGGTAAAGAAAGATTCTATGGAGACAATCAGAGAGCAGCAGATGTCAGAGGCATGCTAAAGTAACCAGGTAAGTAGAAAGGGGGAATGCTGTAGTAAGGCTAGGAAAGTGGAGTGATAAAGGATAAGAAAAGAAGCTCTATAGTCAGGAGAGGAGAGTAAAGGGATTGTAACACAGCAGGAGGATTAGCCAAGGGATGAAATGGGGTGAAGTCTGAGACGGATGTGAGGGAAGGGGTGTAAGAGTTGGAGCCTAAGGCTGAAATAGAGCCCCTAGTGGACAGGGAGTAGGATACGAAAGATATCCAAATTAACATGGACTGGTAAAGGAGGTTGAGATAAAGCAGTTCAAGGGAGAGTTAGAAGTAGATTCGGGAAAGAAAAGTATGGCTGCTGGCTTCCTAACCCAGTAACTCAAAAGTGTTCTATACTTGCTAAGTACAAGACAACAATTAAGCTTGATGGTCAGAACTAAGGTGGAACATACTTTCAAATTCCTTTGGGTACTGGAAGAAATGTTCTGGGGTAGCAGGTATCTTTGACCCAACAGTTGGAAGGCAAAGAAAAACTCAGGGGTCCTTAAAGACCACACAGGACCCTTAGAGCAGGCAGAAGGAGGTGGTACAAAGCTAGAAAAGATTGAAAAATAACACAAGCATGAGTTAGGTAATATGGGAGCAGTAAAGTCAAATTATACAGATAATATAATCATGGGAAAATGCAGTTATGACAGTAAATATACATAAATAGAAATTGATGTAGTTTCAGTCTTTCATTTTGTCGCATTCAGGATGAAACAAATTCAAAATGATGTAGTTTCCGTCTAGCTTTGTCACATTCAGCTCAACAAATAAACATTAAATAGGCAAAGCAGAAATATGCAGGCAAATGTACTGGTGGGATTTGCTTACTTACAGTTTATGAGTGTGTTACATTGTAGAATAAAGCCTTATTGTACACATCCTAAGGACTATTAGCAATTACATGTGGTTGCATATATGGTAATCCAGTATTCTGAAAGAGCTTAACCTGATAATATATTCAAATGGGACAGAAAAGAAATACTCTACGGAGTCCTAGTACACGCCAGTTCTCCTGAGAATGTGAGGGTAACAGCTACCTGAAACCACTTGAGTCTCCCACGGGGCTTAACTAAAGTGCACTAGGTAGTTACTAATTAAAAGTTCTTCTGGCAGGGTGGGATAGAAGAGACCGCTCAGTAGCAGCTCAATTGCCAGGACGGTAGTCACTAGCAATGTGGAGGCAATCGCTAATCAGCAATAAGCAGTTGCCGGTAAAAAACAGAGGTTATTAGGGCAACAGTGTATTCAGCTTCATCCAGAGAGAGGACATTAGAGCGTTCCCTTCTAAAGTGTGTCATAATGATTATTCGGGCAGCGCTGGCTTGCTAGCCCACTATAGTGTCTATCGGGTATGATATTAAACCCTTAAATGACAAAGCGACCTTGGTTAGCTGAAGCAGATAAGACAAATAGGTGAGCCAGTCTACAATAGAGATATATAGGGTAACAGAGTACTCAGCAACAATCCAAATAGCGAGGACAGTACAGCGTTCCCTTCTAAAGTGAGTCGCAATGATGAAACTGGCAGCGCTGGCTTGCTAGCCTGCTATAGTGTCTATCTGGTAAGATATTAAACCCTTTATGCACAAGAACGATGTAAAAGCTGCAGCCGATGAGATAAAGCAAGGAAGCGCCAGGGCAGGCACACTGTTATAATAGCTATCGCAAGTACTGCACAGACGTAGCGGGCATGTAATTCTTAGAGATACAGTAGAACCTCATTAAAATACACAGTACTCACTTAGGTGAAACAACCTTAGATTGTGACTAGCATATAGGCTAACAGTAAGGGTAACAGACACTGTGGGAAATACAGCAGATTAAAAGCTGAGCTGGCGTTTGAAAGACCACGTGGGTGATCCAGCGAAACCAAGGTAGCTGTTTTGCACGCTTATAACCTGCAAACGCTAAGTATACAGACATACATCTATTAGCTCATTCACCCTTCTTGTTAATGAGAAGCTTGGGCTAATATCAAAATACAAAAACCTTCTAAGACAATTGAGCATAGAATACCAGATAAAAAAGTTTTTGTAACCTTTAGAACTGCAGGTAAATGTTATTCAGCTGTACGAGCATTAGGGCTACGAGAGACACAGAACAGCACCTAACATATTAATCGTATCGTACACCACATGTGTAAACAGAAGAATGAGTATACAAAATGGACAGTTAGCAATCAAGTATAGCTTCTAACAAATTGTATTCAGGCCAACGAAAGTAAATACACATAGAATACAGTTGTAGCACTTACATTACAATGAAGCCTTTGTGGTCAAGGACATGCAGCAGCCAGGGGAAATACAGAGATATTAAAGATGGCGCCACGAGTGGCTTTCTCACTATATGCCCTTGGGGCAGGATATGAGGTAGGAGCAGGAGGACAGTGGAGTGGGAGCAGATAGGTAGATAAAAAGGAGGGGCCAGGAGGCATGCGGTGTTGTGGGAGGGGCAGATTTCCCAGTTGTAAGACTACAGTCAGTGTAGGTAACAGGGGGAGGGGGGAAGAAAAAGCAGAACAGGGTAATAGATGTTCCTGTAGTACAGAGAAAGGGAGGGAGTTCCAGAGAAATGTGGAGAATGCAGGGAGGGAGGAGGAGAGGGAGGATAGCTCAGCAGGTAAAGAAAGATTCTATGGAGACAATCAGAGAGCAGCAGATGTCAGAGGCATGCTAAAGTAACCAGGTAAGTAGAAAGGAGGAATGCTGTAGTAAGGCTAGGAAAGTGGAGTGATAAAGGATAAGAAAAGAAGCTCTATAGTCAGGAGAGGAGAGTAAAGGGATTGTAACACAGCAGGAGGATTAGCCAAGGGATGAAATGGGGTGAAGTCTGAGACGGATGTGAGGGAAGGGTGTAAGAGTTGGAGCCTAAGGCTGAAATAGGGCCCCTAGTGGACAGGGAGTAGGATACGAAAGATATCCAAATTAACATGGACTGGTAAAGGAGGTTGAGATAAAGCAGTTCAAGGGAGAGTTAGAAGTAGATTCCGGGAAAGAAAAGTATGGCTGCTGGCTTCCTAACCCAGTAACTCAAAAGTGTTCTATACTTGCTAAGTACAAGACAACAATTAAGCTTGATGGTCAGAACTAAGGTGGAACATACTTTCAAATTCCTTTGGGTACTGGAAGAAATGTTCTGGGGTAGCAGGTATCTTTGACCCAACAGTTGGAAGGCAAAGAAAACTCAGGGTCCTTAAAGACCACACAGGACCCTTAGAGCAGGCAGAAGGAGGTGGTACAAAGTTTCAAATTCCTTTGGGTACTGGAAGAAATGTTCTGGGGTAGCAGGTATCTTTGACCCAACAGTTGGAAGGCAAAGAAAAACTCAGGGTCCTTAAAGACCACACAGGACCCTTAGAGCAGACAGAAGGAGGTGGTACAAAGTTTCAAATTCCTTTGGGTACTGGAAGAAATGTTCTGGGGTAGCAGGTATCTTTGACCCAACAGTTGGAAGGCAAAGAAAACTCAGGGTCCTTAAAGACCACACAGGACCCTTAGAGCAGGCAGAAGGAGGTGGTACAAAGTTTCAAATTCCTTTGGGTACTGGAAGAAATGTTCTGGGGTAGCAGGTATCTTTGACCCAACAGTTGGAAGGCAAAGAAAACTCAGGGGTCCTTAAAGACCACACAGGACCCTTAGAGCAGGCAGAAGGAGGTGGTACAAAGTTTCAAATTCCTTTGGGTACTGGAAGAAATGTTCTGGGGTAGCAGGTATCTTTGACCCAACAGTTGGAAGGCAAAGAAAAACTCAGGGGTCCTTAAAGACCACACAGGACCCTTAGAGCAGGCAGAAGGAGGTGGTACAAAGTTTCAAATTCCTTTGGGTACTGGAAGAAATGTTCTGGGGTAGCAGGTATCTTTGACCCAACAGTTGGAAGGCAAAGAAAAACTCAGGGGTCCTTAAAGACCACACAGGACCCTTAGAGCAGGCAGAAGGAGGTGGTACAAAGATTACAATGAAGCCTTTGTGGTCAAGGACATGCAGCAGCCAGGGGAAATACAGAGATATTAAAGATTATTTGAAGCATGTGGGGGGCTCAGGCCCTCTTAAGCTTTTCAGGGATATACAGTGATGGGATTTGTATCTATTAATGGCTGAAAATCTGGCTATCTTGTTATAGGTGGTTTCTAGTTTGGTTAAGAGATTATTTTGGAGGTTAGTAAGTATGGGAGCAGCATACAGCAGGGATGGTAAAATAAATATTTGAGCCAGTAAAGGTCTAGATTTGTTAGGTATATATTTGTTGTTACGGTATAGAAGATCTAGTTTTTGAGTGGACTTTTTGATACAGTTTAAGATATGTAGGTCACATTTTAATTCGTCTTTAATAATATAAAATAATAATTATGGAGAAATATCATCAGTCAGCAGTAACAAAAAGCAGTTTAGTTATCATATAAGGAGAATGAGAAGGTTAGGTTTTAGAACAGGTACATAGCCAGGAAGAATTGAGATGATTTTTCAGTATTTGTTTGAAGGTGGTAGTGCTGACTGTGTTTCTTATAGAAGGCGGAGGTAAGTTCCATAGTTTGCTGATGGTGAAGGAATAGAGGAGTTGACCAGCAGATAAGGTGGGCTTTTCTACTTTTAGAAGTAGATGATTTTTAGATCGTAGTTTCCTGCTGAGTTGGTATTGGGCAAGTAGTGTCGAGAGAGAAGGCTTCCTGTGGGTCTGTAGATTATTTTGTGCGCTGTAGTTAGTTGGGTGAATGAGAGTTGGTGGGGGAGTTCCAGCCAGCCTAACTGTTTCAGTGAGTTACAGTGGTGGGATGAGAATTTGGCCTTGGTAGCAAATTTGGCTTTTCTGTTGTAATACATACCAAGTTTGGATTTTACAGAACTTTGGATGTTAGTGAGGATAGTGGTGCTGTAAAGGAGAGAGGGTAATAAAAAGGTGGTTGCAAGGGATCGTCTAGTAGAGAGGCTAAGAAATTGTTGATGCCTATAGAGCAAACCAAGTTTTGGTGTGTTTTTTTGTGATGTTATTATGTGTAGGTCAAAGCTAAGGTTTTCATGTATAATAATGCCTAGTAGTTTAGTTTCTGTGTGTGTGGGACAACTTCTATAGTGGAATTGTCTTGGGCTTGTATAGTGAAGAGTTTTTTATCCAGGGGAGTGGTTTTCTTAGTGGTAAAAAGTACTAATTTCGGGATTTATGGCAAGATAATTGTTAAGCAGCCAAGTTTTAGTAGAGGTGAGGGCATTCTGGATGATTTGCTGCAGTTCGGAGCTGGAATTAGTAGTGCATATTACAACAGAGTCATCAGCATACTGGATTACTGAACATTGTGTTAGAGTGGAGTGAAAGTTGTTAAAAAAGATACTAAATAGGAGAGGACCAAGCATGGAGCCTTGGGGTACCCCTGTGGAAGTATTGAGGAAGTGAGAGTAAGATTGTTGCCATTTGGTGGATTGCTGCCCATTGGAGAGATAGCTATTGGACCATTGAAGGGTAAGTGGGGAAATGTGGAGGGAGGATAGTTTAAAGAGGAGGAGGATGATGTGGGAAATGGTATCAAAAGCTTTGGAGAGGTCTAGGAAAAGAGAATTGATTATTTTGCCAGCATCCTGTGCCTGGTTAACTGTATTAAGGAAAGGGAGGAGGGCAGTGGTGGTGCTGTGTCCTGGTCTGAAACCATGCTGAGTGTTTTTTTTTAAACATAACTTATATTTCATTATTCTGTAAAATTTGTTCTGCTTGCACGTATATATTCACTCAGTAGATAGTATTACATCCTGTTAACTTTCTAGGTATTAATACAGTTTTGCTTAGATTTGGTGATCTAACTACATAGTGATACCTACTTTATTGCCATTAAATATCATTCCTTGTATGCACAGTTCATCTCTTACTGGAAAATATGATCTAAAGAGAAGATGTAAAGATTTGATTCGTCCAGATCATTCTGTTTTGATGATGTCTCACAAAAGCTGTCGCCCTGTGTTATCTCTGGTGTAAGATTTTGGATCTTGCAGCTTCTCTGTTGTCATTAGTAACTATGACACCTTCCAAATCTTTCGTTAAGAGATTCTATTTGCACTCATTTAAGTATACTTTGCTGAGATTACATGCAGTATGCATACACTGCCCTGTGTCAGCCAAGTCTTACTTCCGTAATGATAGCATCCTTTGTGCGCACGGGCACACACACACGCACACACATACATATATATATATATATATATATATATATATAGGAGCGCTACAGAATCCTGAAAGACCAAAATCTCGAAGGTTCAAAATACTGAAAACACATGGGATACCTACACTTACTATATTCCAGCACAAGTACATACAGAAACAAATAAAAGATGAACCATAATATTTTTCTCTAAATATAAGGAGGGGGAGTGCCCCCATGCACTCCCCACACCCCCTGCTACTTAAATGTATCAACTCACAGATTGCACTTAGTGTAGTGAAGTGCAATCTCAGAATTGATATATTTAAGTAGCAGGGGTGTGGGGGTGCAGGGGGGCTTGCCCCCCTGCATATGGTTGAAAGGTAATAAGTTTCTGTAAGTACTTGTGCTGGAATATAGTAAGAGCTGGTATCCTGTGTGTTTTCAGTATTTTGAACTTTCGAGATTTTGGTCTTCAGAATTTTCGGCTTTCAGGATTTTGTAGCACTCCCATGTCTTCACTGGTTCTCCAGCTACCTCACCAACAGGCTACAGTCCTTCAAATGGCACACTTTCTGCTCCCCTTTCCTACCTATCCAAACAGGAGTCCCCCAGGGCTCTGTACAGGGGCCACTTCTATTCACTGTCTTTACTGACAATCTCCACACATCCTATGACCACTCCTCTCTTATACAAAATGCGTACGACTCTAGACTTTTCTCCTTCTCTGACATGTGTCATCCTGACACACTTACCCAGAACTCATTCCTTTCTGTTAAAAGATGGCTTACAGAAAGCCAACTCATCTTCAATCCAAAACAACAAAGTCCTTTTCTTCCTTCCCAGATCACTGCCCCATCTCAAATCAACATTTACCATCTCATCCGTTAACAACACCATTATCAAAGTAGAACCTCACACTAAGCTCCTTGGTACTGTGATTAATGAGCAATTAACATTTGACCTTCACATTCAACAGTGTATCAAAAAACATCAAAAACTGGGACTACTTTATGGGAACAAAATATTCCTTATATTAGAGTATAAACTTTCTCTGACTCGGGCCTTCCTACTATATGCCGCTCTTAGACTTATAAACTTATAATCCACATTACTCACCAAGCTTGAACAGACTTATAATAACATTGCTAGATTCACCACAAACCAGCCTTGCAACTCTCACCACTGTCTTGGACTAAAAAAACTTCCATGGCTAGAATTCCTCAACAACTTCTACTATCGCAGCTACATATCACACACTCCATACTCTACAAATCTACTGCCTGCCCCTCCCGCTCCTCTCTAATATCCTACTGTACCCCTAATTGATCATTCCATAGCTCTGACCAGCATCTACTAGATATTTACAAACCAGGTAAAAACATTGGCAAACTCTTATACAAACACTCTGCGTCCCTGACCTGGAATAAACTCCTCTCCAATGTAAGAAACATCATAAACATAAACCGCTTCAAAGAAGAGCTAAACCACTACCTATTGAACTCATGGTCCTGCCCCTGCCGAGACCCTACTTAAATCCCCCCTCCTTTTCTGTCTTTTACTCAACCTATGACAAATAATGAAATGTTTGTCTTTTACACCTATAACTCTTATGTCTCTATTTCACACAAATAGAAGTCATATCTACCTGTTCAACACCTAATGCTCTTTTGTAGTTATAATCTACCTAAGTATGTATATTTCAGTAGTTAATTGACATGCAGTAACATTTGTATATAATTACTCTCTGGATTTTCAATGTAATTTTCTACCTACTACGTACCTCTGCGTTATGTAAGTGCTTCCTTCATTTTTCTCTGTGTTACCATCAGTGTTTTTATTTTTGTAATTGTATTGTTAATCTAAATTCTAAGTTTATACTTGTTTGTATTACACTGGAGCTTTTCTCCTCGGGTCTCCACTGAAAGTGTGCTTGTGGCTCAGTTGGACCAACCCGGTTAACAAATATCAAATAAGTAATAATAAGTAAGATTCCATGGTAATATTTTTGCCTTAAATAAAATTGCATACCTTTGTCATCCAAAGACTGTTGCTGGTATTTGTCATTTTGTGCATACCATGTCTGAGCTCTAGATGGACAGGAAATAGCTCTGAATCCTGTAGTAAAAGTGATTCTAATCCTTGGTGACTCATACCAACTTCAAGGTTTGTAGATAATGTCATAGCATATTATTTTAGAATTTATGCTCATCTGTTACTGCACCATTTCCAATAATTATACCAGAAAAAATTGTCAGGAGGTTTTCTCACATTCATAATAGCTGTAACCTCGTTTATAGTTTGTTGAAGACAATTTTCTGTCAGTATTATTCCCATATACTTCAAATAGGTGACACGCATCTGTCATTTGTCTTTACTTAATTTTAACCCCTGACATTTCAGTGTAATCATCTGCTGCATTCCTACTTTGTAGCACCTTGGATTGGAGTGTTGTTAATTATACCTGTCACTTTGCTGGCTCCTGTACTGTGGTTGCTACTGCGCTGAGGAACATTTCAGCAACAAATGAAATTCTAACAAGTAATTTTAAGAATCTTTGCTGACTTGGAAGAAAATTGAAGATACAAAGTCTGAAACCAGTTTCATCCATTTTGATCTTTAAATTACTTCCAACACAAAATACTCTGACTTTAGGCATCGCCGCTACTACCTCCTCAACAGTTTGAAATCACTAATGATAGATAATGATCCATTTGATAATACTTTGTGGATCACTACATATTCTGACTTTGGCCTACTTCACAACCATTTCCATACCGTTAACCCAGTGTGCTGGTTCTTTATGCTTGTCTTTGACTCCTAATGACTATTTCAGTGTGGCTCCTGTTCAGTTCTATTTTTAAATGCACCTGGAACTCTTCTTGGAAAAGGAATCACAAGAACAGCACATGTGAGATCATTATGTGGTCCTTAGCCTGAGGACATCTTACAAACAGGAGAGCAAATGTTCAGAATATCATTTGTAACTCCAACAGTTGTTTTGATTCTGTACTTGAGAAGAGTTATTACAGACAGAATACAGTTATAAAGTGGAACAGATGAAAAGATAAACTCTAAAAGCTGAAAAACGTGGCATATATTCTGTGAAGGGGACTAACCCTCATAACCCCCGCTCTGTCTGTTAATTATGTGTACCAACTCTGAGAATTGACGGGGAAGGAGCAAATTCCCAGAACCTGTTGTACTATGATCTTGGCATATTCCTGTTTTCAGAATTTTGCATTCTGAATAATGCCATTTGGCATTTCTATTGTTCTGCATTATGAATTACATATTTTTAATGTGAAATACAGTGGGTTCCTTAACAATAGATGTATGGCTGAGTACACACACCTTTCACTGAATTCTTACTCTGAATTCAGCATAAGACAGCCTTCGTATTACTTTTGAGCTTAGGACTGCTCAGAGGCTATGTAACAAAATTTCAAACCTTCATGTCTGGCTTCTACATAACCATACCAATATTCTCTCCATCTCAGAAACCTGGCTTAAGCCCCACACACAAGATTCTGAAATAAGTCCTCCCAACTACCACATGTTAAGGAATGACAGAACACATAAAAAGGGAGGTGGTGTAGCACTCCTTTATTCGGCATCCCTCTTAGTCATCCCCTATACCAAACCCTTTCCCAAATTTGGCAAGGCAGAAATAATACCAGCCCTACTCCACCTAAGCAAGCATAAACTTATATTTGTTCTCTCCCTCTATATTCCCCCTGGAGACAATATCTCATCCCTTGAAGATATTCTCTCCTGGGTATCTTCCAATCCTGGGGGACATGAACATAAACTGGGCCACAATTCAGTCTCCTTCTAACTCACTCAATATTAACTTATATAACTTTACACAACTAATCAATTCCACTACCAGGCCTTCCAAGAACTCAATTACTGGAAGCACAATTGACTGGATTCTAGTATCCCATCCTCACTATATTTCTGATAGTGGTATTGTCCTAGACTCACTAGCTGACCACATCCCCACTTTTTCCCACTGCCTCCCCTCTTCCATACAACTAACTCACATGTTTATTTCCACTCATTGCCTAAATAACTTCAATGCTGAAACCTTCTCTAATGCACTAAAAACACAAACTGGAACCCATTAAAGACTCTTCTCCTAGATAATGCACTCTCCTACTTTAACTTTACTTTCACAAACCTGCTCAACTCCTTTGCCCCTCTAAAAACAAAACATATAAAAAGTAACCCTGTACCCTGGTTAACCAAAAACACCTTAACTACAATGCGACTCCGTGACAAAGCCTGGACACGTTACCACAAAAATAAAACCACTATTGCCCTAAACGAATATAAAGCACTATGAAATAAAGTCAAAAACATATTACCTTAGACTGCAAAGCCTATTTCTCCACTCTCCAAACCAACCACACCACCAATCCCAAACTATTTTGGAAAGGAATCTCATCTCTCCTCAACCTGGGAAAAAAAGAAAACCCTTACCTCAACCCAGATGCCTCTGACATGGACTTGGCCACCCAATTTAACTCTTTCTTCATAAAGTCCATAAGCAAGCTAACATCATCCTTCACCGACATCTCTACAACCCCTCCTCAGCATGCTCCCATCCCTTCCTCCCCTAGCATCCCTTGCCCCCAACCTCCACCTTTCTCTATCAATCCCATTTCTATATCCACCATAAAAAAAACTTCTCCTAAAATTAAAACCTGGTTCCAATGCCCCTGAAGAAATTCCCTCCTCCTTCCTAAAAGTACCCGCAGAAGCCATTGCTCTCCCTATCAGCATACTAATTAATCTGTCTATCTCAGAAAGCCAGGTCCCCCAGCTCTGGAAGAAGGCCTTTATTATTCCTCTCCTAAAGGTGGCAATAATAATGACATCCCAAACTTTCGCCCTATCGCCATCCTATCCCCTATTTCTAAGCTACTTGAAAAGTGTGTACACCAACAACTCTTGCCCTACCTCATCAATAATCAGCTTCTTACCCCCACACAAACATGGCTTTAGACCAGGTCATAGTATGTCAACTGCCCTCCTTGAAGCAGTCAACACAGCCCGCGACTTTGGCCACTTTGTATCCAGTCTTTTCCTCTACGTCTCTAAAGCATTTGACACTATTTCCCACAACCTCCTTCTTACCAAACTCTCTAAACTTAACCTAACCCCTTCGTCTACCCAGTGGTTCTCAAGCTATCTCATAAACAGGCAACAAGCAGTTAAATGGAAAAAAAGCTACCTCACCTTTCCTTAATACATCCATAGGCGTCTCCCAAGGTTACATTCTAGGCCCCCTACTATTCATCATATTCATAAATGATTTCTTCCAAGACATTCCTAACTCAAGTCTCATCCAATATGCTGATGATTCTACTATAATCCATTCCTCCCCTTCCATCACAACTCTTAACAATCTAGCACAAGCCGCCTTCTAATCCATTGAACAGTGGATGCTCGACAACCATCTAGCCCTTAATGCAACCAAAACAAAACTTATGTCATTCAATGCATCCAAAACCTCTTCCCTAGACAAACAATCCTTCATAATTACCAGCAATAATAATACCCCCCTAGAACTAGTCTCTGACAAAATTACTAGGAATTATCATTGACAATCAGCTAAAATTTGATAAGCATCTACTAGCAAATATAAAAAAAAACAAAAAAAAAAAAAACATAAAAAAT
Organism: Protopterus annectens; assembly: GCF_019279795.1. Taxonomy (NCBI): domain Eukaryota; kingdom Metazoa; phylum Chordata; order Ceratodontiformes; family Protopteridae; genus Protopterus; species Protopterus annectens. The sequence continues at coordinate 222,586,920 of NC_056744.1, forward strand.
TAGGTATGGTCTACCGTCACAGTCGCTTTCTCTCTCCCACCACCAAGATTACATTAGCTAATACATACCTCATCCCATCCCTTTTATATGGTGCATCTATCCTAACCAGCCTACAATCTTCCCGCAAAACAAAACTCTCATCTTGTTATAACAAAATATCCAAATTTGCGGCAGGTCATATAGCCTCTTCTTACCACTGTAATTCTCTTCACCAACTAAGTTGGCTAGAATTACCAAACTTCCTCACATATACCCAGCTCATCCAAGCACACAAACTCATTCATAACCCATCTCTTTGCCCCTCCCTAGCAAATACCTTTGAAATGCACAAACCAGATAGACTCCTATGATCCAAGTCCCAAAACCTAATTAAATTGCATAAACCAACACATTATTCTGGGAATCAGTTGATGTCCTTCTCTCTTGCACGCCTGTGGAACTCTCTCCCTTCACTCATCCACACCACCAGCAGTCTTTCCTTGTTTAAAACTTCACTGCACTCGCACCTTACTTCACAATGGAAATGCTGTGGCTCTCATCCAACCTAATTCTACCACACTTTCTTACTAACTTTCCAAACTTTTTTGCCTCTCACTACCTCCTAAAGTTTTACATCCCTTAGGACATATTCAACCAATGACTAAGAAATTACCTCATTGCAATTCCCTAAAAACAAACAAAAAAAACTACTACTTACTGAATTATCCTGATGTAATTTTCCTAATGAAAATCTTTTTTTATTATTATGTAACATCTATTTGAATTGTGCAATATGGGTTTGTACTATACAAAATATGTATTTAACATTTAATTGAAATGCATATTATGGATTTGTGCTCTTTCTGGACTATGTATTTCTCTGGAGCTTTTCTCCCCAGGACTCCATTGAAAATGGGCTCCTTGTAGCCCAATGGACTATCCTGGAAAACAAACTGCAAATAAATAAGGACTGCTCAGACATTATAGATAACAGTCTCTAAAACAGTTGAGCACACCCTTTCACACATTCTTTCCACTGTCTCACAGATTGTCTCAGTTTGCCATTCGTATCAAAAACTGCACATGCTGCTATGCTGTTATCATAATATCCATCAGAAAGTAGCTAATTTATTTTGTCTCTGCTATATGATTTCTGTTTATCATTCCTGATGTAGCATAAGCATCTGTGTCAGAGAAATTTTGCTATTTCAGCTGAGTTTACAGTGCCCCTATCTGGAAAACAAGTTTGCATTCTTTAATATGAATCCCTACATGAAATGTAGTTGATTTATCAGCCTGCATTTGTACCCCGACTGTGATGATAACTTACACAGAGTCATGCACTAGTAGCAGTTTAAATGCAGTATTTTATAACTGGAGTGTGCCATTGTGTTACATCAGTACCAGTTGTTTTGCCTTTAATCCACTGCTTTTCAAATGCAAGGTGACATTTGCTCTTACACAAAACCACTATGGTATATACCCATTGACAGTAGCCATCACTCAGTGCACTGAGACATGCTATAACCATGCACTGTGTTTGTAAAATGCACATAAAATACAGAATGACCTTAGCATGCAACATAAACAAACAACAAAAAACCCACTTGTTAAATTAGCAAGACTATAAAATAAAGTTGGAAACATATAAATTACACATTTTTTTCTTTTTTTAATTCACCTGTATTTTCTGTAATGCATTGTATTTGCATTGTATTTGTAAAATGTGCTTAAGTAATACCCACAATTATTTCTGCTTTTTAACTGATTTTTTTGTCTGTAATATATATCAACTTCTTGCTGTTGCATGTGTTTATTGCATTTTGAAAACTCTAACAAAATGATTAATACCTCCACAGAATCTACAGATTTGGCTTAATACTTTATATTCCATTTTTTCATATCTAAAGCCAAAGTATTTCGCTAGGGTATAGTTTTTGCATACACCTTTGTTACCAGCTGTTTTCCTGGTTACACTACTGTCAGTAACAGTTTATTTTTTATTGCTTTTAGTGACTGTATGTTTGTTTTTCACTTATTTTCACAGATCGTCCTTATTTTGTACACTTCCAACTTTTCTTCCATACTTCTAAGTTCCATACTCAGAAGTTACTTCACAGGACATATGTCTACAACTCTATCCATTGTTAAATCATCTTCTTCCTAGCATTCTCCATTGTTAAGCAATCTTCTCCTAAAGGCCTTCCTCTTAAACAATTCCTTCTTTTATAATTTCATCGACCAGGTCACCACAGTCACAGTCTTGCGATCGTTGTTTAAGTTACTTACATCATTCGATGGGTTGCTGACTGGCTTGCTGACAGAACCCACACTGTAAAAGTAGCCAACTCCAAATCCAGCTCCAGGCAAGTGACAAGTGGAGTACCTCAGGGTTCAGTCCTGGGACAGATCTTATTTGGCATCTACTTCTCTGAAGTACAGGCCAACACTAAGGGACTCTGACTAACAAAGTTCGCAGATGACTGCAAACTGGGAGCCATTACTGAATCCCCAAATGATGTGGATATTCTACAAAAGGGCCTTACAGAAACAGATGCTTGGTGCCAGAGCCATGGGCTCAAGCTCAGTACGAATAAATGTATAGTTATCCCCTTTTGGAAAAAACATGTACCCGTGAATTACCACATAGGTGGCAGTACACTAAACACTGAAATGGTGATAGCAGACTTAGGGACACAGGTGGACAGTGGTCTCTCCTTCAGTAATCACATTGCCACAACAGTCAGGAAATCCGTCTATGTGGCACACCTCATCACTAAGGGCTTTTCATCCATCCATAAAAAAGGAGGTTATTGTCTCACTGTACTCATCCCTCATTAGACTCATTATAGAATACAATTCCCCATTTGGTATGTACCCCTCAAGACATCTGCAGCAACTGGAAGGGCCGCAGAAATACCTCACTAAAAGAATCACAGGACTAAAGCAGATGCCCTATGCTGACCGTCTAAAAAAACTCCACCTATACTCTGTTGCATATCGTCTACTCAGAGGCGATCTCAGCTTAACATACAAGGCCATGTCAGACCCAGAGCTGTTGGGCATGCTACACTTAAAGAAATCCCATTCCCTCAGAGACACACGCTGCAGGGATCTAAACCTTGTCATCACAATGAACAAAACATGCTGGAGGGATAGGTTTCTGACCGAGAGACTCCCCAGACTCTGGAATAGACTGCCCATACATGTCAAGCAGAGCACCTCTTTGGTCCTCTTCAAAAGGAACCTTGATGATTGGATGGGAGATAGGAAATTCACCCCGAGGATCATGTCAGTTGCCGTGCTGGACAGGGGTCCAGGGAAGTAAATACTGTGGGGAAAAAATAGCCAGGGAATTGTTATGGCTAGGCTTATATAGGCCCTAGGGCCGATAGCCTAGTACCAACCTATGAACCTATTACCACAAACATCTACTTTCTTCTGAACCCTTTGATTTCTAGAAAAAAGAACACAAAAACAGGTCCCACATGTAGTAGGTTCTTCTCTGTTCTGCAGTATATTAGATTTTCTTCCTGCCTAAAGTATTGTAGTAACTTAATTTTCTGCTGTATGGTGCACTGATTTTTCAGGCTTGCCACCAAGGCAACTCACAATAATTTTTTAGCTCAATACATTTAATCCAGGACTTCAGGGTTTCAAAGGATTGGCCCTGCAATTTCAATGACTTTGGTGGTTGAAAATTCATCACTTTAAGCCAAAACAAACCCAATGTGCTGGTTCAATCAAAGGTAAAATCAAGAAAAATAGTACGAGTAAGAATTTTGACCAAGAAACCAATCTGTAATGATGAGAAATTTGTTGAAAATAAAAAAAAAAAAAAAAAAAGACTAATGACAAAATAATATGAAGGATGGTTTGCCAAATCTTACCTAGATGTACTTGGGCATAACCTCATGTTGTGTCCGGTAAAGGATTGAGAGGAAAGCATTTGGCAGCAAACCCAACAGTAAGTTAGAGGAAATGAAAGATGCACTTTATAGTTTCGTGAAGTGCTTTACTTTTGACAATAAAGCAGGTCTGCACGAAAGTTATTAAATATTCCCTTCATAATAACTCAATAAAGAGGTACCATCAGAAAGCTCGGACCTTAACATCACAATGCTTATAACCAGTTAGCTACTACCTTAAAGGTATACTACAGTGCTAACAAAGTTTGAATAATGTTACCAGACCAAAAGTACTTATTTAAAATATTTTTGTTAAACAGATTTGGACTGGTAGTATCATTTACATTTGCATTTATTTGTATGCAGCAAGCATAGGCAGTCTCCCTACCTTCCCCCAAGGATGGGCGAGCCAGCAGAGACCATTCTCTTCTGTCCTTATTACTGCATTTCATATTATCCAGCACTGCTTTCATACAGTATGTTACAGTGCTTTGTGTTTTCTAAAACTGAATTCATTCATTAACCTTTTCTGTTAATACTCCTTTTTGAGGTCATCTGCCCCATCATTGGTTTCCTCCTTACCTGATATAAAAACACTGTGCTGTGATATTATAGCCGGTTGTCATTAGAGAAACTGATGTTGCAGTTGCTATATTGTGACTTCTGAAGGGATATGGCAATGAAGGCAAATCAGGGATATTAAGAATAAAAGTAATAATAAGTAAAGCATACATTGCCTCAGTAACTAATAACAGAAATGGCGACACACGCTTCTTAACGTGTAATATAAGGTAATCCGTGCCTATATACGATTTACATGATGAAGCTGCACACAATATTCCACCTTCTCTTTAACTCCATTCTGCATAGCAAGTGGTTTGGGAGCTATCCAAAGGTGTCAAGCTGCATTTCTTTTGCTTAAATGTGGTACTGTCATCCAGTGTGTGTGTGTGTGTGTGTGTGTGTGTGTGTGTGTGTGTGTGTGTGTGCGCACACTCAATTTGCCCTAAATGTTAACAGACAGTTGAACATATCTGTTCTAAGGTCTTTAACCATAATTTGACTCACTGTTTCATGAATGTAATTTAAGTAAGTAACAATGGATAGTTCTTCCCTAATTTCATATTTCCCTTTCTTATTATAAATTTACAGTATGTTTACAACTGTAGCTACCATATTGCATGTACAGCAGTTATATTCTACTCTTGTTCCTTTCAGGTAAAGAAAACGTGCATCTTGGATCCATATAGATGACAGAACACTACACATTGACATTGCTGTACTCATCAAAGTCAGATTTATTAGTGTGCTTATAAATTAGGCACAGGACAATAAAAATAAACATAGTGAAAAATACTATGTCAAAAACCCAAATATGGTGAAACCCACAGTAATAGCAATCCATGAATAAATAAACAGTAATCCGGCAGCCAATAATAAAAATACGTTAAGAGTAGATGATACTGACCTGACAGGGTCTTCCTGCTAGAAGCAGAATGGCTTAAGGGGCCACTTAAAAGCCTGCCAGTGACCTGAATTTATGTTGTCACAGTAGTAGCAGATTCAAAGTTAAGAGCACCTGGTAGGTGAAATATACATTAGATGTTTACAGGCACACCTTTAGAAATGCCAGGCGTAGTGTGGCCAGGTAAGCTGGACGTGCAAAAGCTTGTCTGAGGCAGCATATTTCAAACTTACTGTATTTGTATGACATGCTAAATGACTTACAAAACCTTCTCCTGTCTTTGCAGTTGTATTTAATGCTGTAAATTGTAACTGGTTTCTTACTTTTTCATGTCATCTGTTACTCTAATGTCTCTGTAAATGCCTTTTTAACCCTACCATTTACCCTCCAGAACTTCTGGTGATGGTATCAGACATTCGGTTTTTCACGTGAAGCAATATTTTCTGAAAGAAGCAAGAAAAACCCAGACAAGCTGGGGCTTGTCCATGACTTTGTTTTACTTTTTAAATCTTTATGGTTACATTCAGGCCAGTAAAGCCAAACCCTGTGGTCATGGACATTCAGAAATCAGGTAGCTGAAATGCTTGATGTCCTTAAGGGGTCATTCGCATATATCCCATGGGCCTCCATTACAGGAGGTTTAAGGTATCACACAGCGAAAACTCTAATTTGGCTGTTTTTTTTTTTTTCTTGCAGTTTTTACTGAATGTTTGTCTGTGTGACATTTTTACCCTTTGGTTTGGAAACAATATTTTTTCTTCTTTCTTGAAATCACTTTTTCTTTTTCTGCCTCCCCTCTCCCCATCTTAGGACACTGCTTATTAAAAAGGTCTATTTTCCAGCATTTTATGCACCTCTGTGCTACATTACATGTATAGAATTCTTAATAAGTAAAAGTGTAGATGGCCTCTGTTTAATCTGGCATGTCCCATTGTATCCCAATCTTTGTTATAAAGGGATTTTCTTTTATATGGATACAGGATATTATGGATCTGAGGTTTGAAATGAAAAACAAAGAAATAAATAACCTGTTTATTTGTATATAACACGGAGGATAAATGACAGATATATGTTTATATTTAAAATGAAAATATATTTTTATCACATTTTGCAGTAATATTTGCTTTTTATATATAGCTAGAGTAGTGTTACTAAGTTTTTCAAGCATGCATTACATTTAAATACGTAATAGTTTATACTTTATTTTATGTTAGGTAGCTGCTAGTTTTTCAAGCATGCATTACATTTAAATACGTAATTGCTTATACTTTATTTTATGCTAGGTAGCTGCGCTATTAATAATGTCTGTTATTAATTAACATTGAGACTCTATAAATTAGCGTGACTTCTTAGAGAAGACGGAGTAGTAACTTAAGTGCTGGGTTGACCATGAGTATGTTTTCTCGTGTCCTAATGTGTTACTGAATGCAATTTGCAAATGTTATGAGCTGTTCTCTGTGTAAAAAAAGAAATCAAGTACTTGCTATCCATATAATGTTGCCTGGGAGTCCTGCAGTTTGTGAAGTAGTATTTTGACAAAATAGAAAATGTTCCTGTGTTTCATCAAGAACTTCTCACTGACTTGTGGCATAGAAATTCCTGACTGCACCACAGATAACCTGTTCAAAAACAGTAATTTTGCTGGAGAAACCAGGCAGGAGAAGGCTGGAATAAGTGTGTAGTGCCAGCCCTAATGATAAGGTTCAGATCTTTTGCTTACTGTGTTGTTTGATTTCTGGCGATATAAGAGTGCTTGGACTACCGGATGCCTAATGGCCTGTAAAGCAAGGCACAGATCTCCCCTAAGAAGTCTATAGGACACTGAATACAGATACACAGCTCCGGCCTCTCCTGGTAGCTAAGGTCTTTTAAGCCTGTGATGTTTTTTGGTCAGAACCTCTGGGTTCTCCCTAACTGCCTGATAAGTCTAGAATGATACATGCCAAATGAGATATTGTTTTTTATGATGGGACTGATAAGTGCAGAATATAAAGGAATAACAACTTCTTTAGATCTAAAGGAGATACCCTTTTGTGATCAGCTGCACCAGATTAGAGGGAGTTATCTACTCATGTTTAAAGGCATCTCTCAGCATTTTCTGTGTTTTTTTTTCAATACCATTAGTCCAAGCTTATATATGCACCTGCAGTTTAGATTCCCATTTATGTGTAACTGCTGTGCTCTCAGCTAAGACCTTCCTTTAGTATTTAAAGAAAAGAGAAATCAGATTTAGATGGATTTTCCAGCCTTTTCCTTGTGACACTTGATATGTTTTACCAAACTATAAGTACATTTGATAATATGTTTATCTAATCATACATATTTGATTAAGTATCATAACTTTTTTATCTGATTCTTCCCTGCCTTGCTTGGATCTATCTGTGTGTTCAAGTACTTTTTTATCCAGATGTTTTCTGTTTATCCCTGCATCTTATAATTTTCTCACATACATTATTGACATCTTGTATTTCTTTTTCCACTTTTATCAACATAGATACCATTCTGCCAGTCCTGCAGAACTGATTGCCGTGAGAATGCTTTCATTTCCCAAGGAATCATTTCCTCCTTCCCAGAATGTTACACCTCCTGTGAAGCAAAGATTGTGCTATAAGAAATAGTTTTACTTTTAATGAGCAATTACCCTCATCTTCTCCTATTTATCACAGCGAATAGACTACTTGAGAGCAGTATTTTTTAAGAAGAATAGCATCTGCTGCTTGCCATTCTGATTTCAGACCCCCCCCCCAACAGAACAAGTCATATCTGGTTTTCAGGGGTTCTGATGGCTTTGAGGTGACCGAGTACTACCAATACATATTTTTTCTATCTCCCTACATCATCTTGTGGTGTTATGTAGGAACTGCAGCTCTTAGCGTAATGGAAGGAGCCATATCTAAGAAATGAAACTCAAAAGCATGTCTTCTGCTGAAGAAACAGTGTAATATGTATTGTAAGGGGTAGTTACAGCATAGTGAGGTTTAAGACACAAAACATGTTTTCTGCTGAAAAAGCAGTGTAATGTGGCATTGTGTATGGAAAATTGTAGATCCCAGGAGCATGAGGTTCATATTTGTGTTTTCTGCTTTACCGTATTGTGTAGTATTTAAGGATTGCCTTCCCAATTGTTTTGACTGCTTTTCTAACGCAAATGAAAGTTGATAGAAAAGCACTTTCTTGTGAGAAGTCCTTAAGCAGTTTTTGAATTTTTGTTGTAATGGTTTCCCCTCCCCAGTCTAACTGCAAAGAATATAATCAGCCGTTATTCCTTACAGGCTGAGCAAAGCCACTGATGAACTATCCATGTTTAATTAAACGGACTCAGAAAAGGACTGTCTATACCATAATACACAGTGACACAGAAATATAATTTTAAATTGACATTTGAATACAAAACACACACGTATAAGCTGACGACTAACTAAGTCCTTCCCAAATACCCTACCCACACAAGTTAGTCACTCTACCCCAGCCTCTAAACCTAACCTTCCCCCTACCTTTAAACTTAAACCGATTTCAACCTCCTACATAAAAAAACTCCTCAGCAAGCTAAAACCATGCTCCAATGTCCCAGATAACATTCCCTCTAAATTCTTAAAAATTGCTGCAGATGGCATCGCCCTCCCCATTAGCATCTTAATCAACAGATCCATACAAGAATCTTATGTCTCCAAGCTTTGGTGTGCTGCCTTTATACATCCTCTCCACAAAGGCGGTAAAAATAATAATACCCCAAACTTTCGCCTCATAGCCATCCTCTCCCCAATATCAAAAAATATTAGAAAAATGCGTTCATACCCAACTAATGCCCTTCCTAACCACAAACCATCTAATCTCTCAAACCCAACATGGCTTCCGTCCTGGCCATAGCACTATTACTGCTCTTCTGTCATTCCTAGATATAGTCAACCACGCCCGCGACTCTGGAAAAATAATTTCTACAGTTTTATTAGATCTCTCCAAGGCTTTCAACACAATCTCCCATACCTACCTTCTCACCCACCTTACTAATCTAAACCTTTCTCACAATTCCCTGTCCTGGTTCTCAAGTTACCTATCAGATAGATCTCAAGCTGTAAAATGGAGGAAAGGCACCTCAGACTTCCTTCCCACTCCTCCTGGAGTTCCCCAAGGATCCATTCTTGGCCCAATGCTGTTTAACATCTTTGTCACTGATTTCCACTTGGCCATCCCAAATACTAAAATAGTACAATATGCTGCCCACTCCACTTTAATGTACTGTGCCACCAACCTCCCAGAACTTCAATCATACACACCAACTGCCTTCTCCGCCACTGAGGACTGGATATTGCAAAACCATCTATCTCTAAACGCTAACAAATCCAAAATACTACTCTTCACTCCCTCAAAATCCTCCCTTCTTGATAAAAATTCTTTCCAAATTAGAAGTCACAACAATTCTACTATAGAAATCGTTCCCTATGCCAAACTACTTAGGGTCACCATAGATGAACACCTAAAATTTGACACGCGTATTCAACTAAACATCAAGAAACACATCAAAAACTTGGCCTACTATACAGAAACATCCACTATCTCACTCCTTCTACTAGACAAACCCTTGCCACTACCTACCTTCTCCCGTTTCTATTTGTATGGTGCACCTATACTAACTAACCTATCTGCTCCATCTCTTCCAAAATGGAAAGTTGTTACAATAAAATCTCCAAATTTGCCATAAAAGCCAAATGCTCCTCCCACCATTGCTCTGCCTTCCACTTACTTAACTGGCTAGAACTTCCCAACCATCTTGACTACCTCCAGCTTACTACTTACTGTCCATAGGCTATTATTTAACTCTAATATATGCCCTGATCTTTCCAACATCCTACAACCATACATCCCTAACAGGCCACTTAGATCTTCCCACCTAAACCTTATCACAGTCTACAAACCAATCTGCCCTGCTGGACGGCACCTCCTGTCCTTCTCCTTAGCCAAAAAATGGAACTCTCTCCCTCCTTCTCTACGTACTGTTGAAAATATTGACAACTTCAAATCACATCTTCATTCCTACTTTTTCTCTAACTGGAAGTGCAATTGCACCTTCCCCACCTAGCCTTCTTCTCTCCCCATTCTAAATCATATTTTCCCTACTTCCCCTTTGCCTACTACTTAACTCCTCTAACAATGACTCACTCTTCAGTGTTATCTCACGTACATTTTGTATATCTTGTATATAGTTTGCTCTCCCTGTTCTCCTTTCCCTATCATTTGTACCTGTTCTGCCATAACTACCCAAACAAGACACATTTTCTATACAACCATTGGAATTTTTTTCCTCTCAACATACGACTTATATGCAAAGTTACCAATGTACCAGTTCATGTCTCTGATTTTATAATGTATCTGCACCCTCAATATTAACTGTAACTTGCTTATCTTATGTATCTGCATCTTGAATGGTAACTTTAATCTGAAAATTTAATGTTTACTATGTAATGTGGAGCTTTACCAATGTACCAGTTCGTCTCTGATTTTATAATGTATCTGCACCCTCTGTATTAACTGTAATTTGCTTATCTTATGTATCTGCATCCTGAATTGTAACTTTAATCTGAAAAATTAATGTTTACTTTGTAAAGTTGGAGCATTTCTCCCCGGGCCTCCACTGAAAACGGGCTTCTGAGCCCAGTGGATCCCCCCGGTCATCAAACTGAAATAAATAAATACACAAATATATATACAGGAAAACATAATGAGCCCTGAAAAATGGTTCCACTTGAAATGGAAGAATTAGCATATGATCGAACCACAGAACGTCGAGACCAGAACATCAGATATTTCAAATATCGAAAATCCACATGATCGAGAGAATCATAATCAAAAACAGAACATCGACACCCAGAACATCGCATCTAAGACCGGAAACACTGCAAACCGTGAACACCACATAAAAACAGTACTCAGACATCATATCATCGAATAGCAAACCACAGAGAACACAAACTTCCCTTACGCCCTACAATGTAGTGATATACACAATCAGATCCTCAAAGTCCGATGCAAAGTGAATCATTCCCATCACAATACATATTCTGTGAAATAACGTAAATGTGTGCACTCCAAATCAAATGGAAACTACGTTAATTCCAACAAGCAAAACTGCATAATATACTCTAACAAACACAAGTGTAGCATTTCAATGAAAAGTATTTACAGTGATATGAGATCAAAGCTTCAGCAAACTTGCAATAACCTTCAAAAAGCTGAGGGTATCATAACTTGTCCTACTTTCTAAAACCCTCTCAGGCTGACTTTCACGTAACACAAGTTTCCTTTGTTTAGGCGATGGTGGACATCCGGCTGTCATGCAAACACGTAGCTCTTCAATCCTATTCTATTCCCTGGCCAATGTTGACATCAAAACAACTAAATCAGTAGCACGAACCCCTAACATACACTTAAGTTGGTGATGCCACCCTTCTATACTGTTTTGTGTACGTGGCAAACATTGCACATTCAGTTGGGAAACATTCCAAAACTTTTTAGGGAACAACGGTGGAAATCTAACAAATGCCGCAGTTCTAGTAGAAAATTTACGAGGTTTACCTATTAAGTACCAGTCAGTGAAGTATCTTATCAAAGTTTGCCCCTCTTCAGGAAAAGACTGCTTTAGTACATTAAATGCAGGAATCACCTTGTCCTCTGGTAAAAATGACAATGCTATTAAGCACTTCACTGCAGTTTGAAAATGTTGACATTTGTTATGTAATGTTACTAAGCCAAGATGTTACAGTTTGCGCCATATGTTTTGACTGAAGTGGACCAGAGAACCCTTAGGTACAGTCCCATTCAAATTTAATCTCAATCTTTTAATAGCGGCAATTTCAAAGTCGCACAACACAAATTTATCACTTGTTACAAAGTTGTTTTCCGCCATCATGGATAACTCAACATTATAGCTTTTTAAAGACTTCTTGCTCATTAAGCAGTATAACAAAGGTAATGTCCGTGTGTAACACCCATACTTCACTAATCCATGTAAGCTGTACAGCTGACGGCAAATCACTCCTCTATAAAAGAAAGTACCATCCATCAGCCATATTGTACACCTTCTCAAATCCTACAGATTATTAATAGTAGTAATTACCAACACAGGCATGTCAGTAGACCTATCTATTACACATTTACTCAGAAATTTTTTATCTTTCAAAGGAAATTCAGATACATCTACATCTTCCACTGTTGTTGTTCTGGTAATTGACCCCCTAGACTGCTTCCTACGAAGCCTACCTACTTGCTGCAGTAAAGCTTTTCTCTTAGGTAAATTGGTTACAGTCTCTAAACTGCTCGAAGACATCACATCATCAGCTACTAAACATGGAGTGTCTCGAGACAAAATAGCCTTTTGCTTCAGCTCAGCACACATTATGTACCTCTGCATGTCAGCCAGATCGCCAGTATGGCTATGTGCAGTACTTTTACACAATTTCTCACCATCAGACAAGGAGAACGTTATACAACGTCCTTTGCACTTACTGCCAAGTTTCTGTTTACAACACCAGTACCTTTTACAATTTAAAGTCTGCTCTAAGTTGTACACATATCCATCGATAATTAGTACATCCTTACCCTTTTTGTGACTTAGTTAGCGGGCAGAGGTTCCCTACTACTCCAAGGCAGAAGTTTGTGTTCTCCGCCATGTTTGAAAGCTCGGATCTGTCTGTTAAAGTGACAGCAACTATTAAATATTGTACCACGTTGTGAATGAGGGCAGTAGCAGGAAGTTGAACACTCTAGTCAGTTTTCTGCTGTGGATTCAATGATCTGCTACTCGATGTTATCAGTTTACGATATTTAGCCTGTACGACATTTTGGTCTCGACATTCTGTGGTTCGATCATATGGTAATTCGACCATTTCAAGTGGAACCCTGATAAATATGTATGTTTAAAATATCAAACTCCACTATACATATGTGATGTAAGCAGGCTGTTACGCCTTTGGAATTATTTTCTAAAACTTTGTGTATTTCATACTGTAAATGATCTTAACTCACCTCTACCAGCTGATGCTGCTCCAGGCTCATTTGTATTCATGAATTATGGAGCTTCTGTAGCTAGTAAATCAGAGAGAGAAAGAGAGACAGAAAACTTGAAAGCAGAGTCCCGTTTAACATTTCTTTCTCTTCAAAACTAAAAAACTCTTAGTGTCTTGTCAAAAATAGAGTAGTCCTTCTTGTTACTGTTTAGTTTTGAGTGAAATCCACAGCATTTAGTAGCTTTATGCCTGCCCCTGCATTTTTTGGTACACTGCTGGCTGTTTAGATGTTGAGGCTGTTTTTTTGTATAAAGATACAAGTTCTTTTTATACTGTGGATCACTGACCCCTACATGCACAGCCATCACATAAATTTATTAATTTACAGTTTGTTAACCAGGCCATATTGAGCCTGTTTTCAGTGGAGGCCTGGGGAGAAAAGCTCCACGGTAATAGAAAAGATTACACGTTACAAAAATAGTAGAATCTTAAAGTAGAGTTATACAATTACATTAATGTGTCATTAATACATTGTAACAAGTGCAGAAATTAATATCATACATAGACATTTTACAGATCGTTTTAGAAATTAGTTATTGTTAAACATTGTTTTTAACAGCAAATAGTTTTTTTTTTTTTTTTTTTATGGATGCTAAACAGGAGTAAAGGCAAATATATTGAGTAATGAGGCAAGTATAGTGAAGAGTTATGAAGTTTCATGGGGAAGATAGCAGGGATTGGGAGCAAGGGCATTTCCAGGTAGTGGATAGGTATGAGTGCAGAGAAGATTTAAAATTGACAGGGTTGTGGATAGTTCTGAGGGATAATGGGAGAGTGTTCCACTTTTTGGTTAGGGAGAAAGGGAAGATAAGTTGCCCAGGAGGACGTTTAGGTTTGTGCACCAGGAGTAATTTCTTGTTTTGGATCTAAGGGGCCTATTGGGAATGTAGGAGGTAAAGATAGAATTAAGGGATGGGCAGTCAGAGGGTTTAAAGATGAGTTTGTGAGTGGTAGTAAGTTGTAAGTAGTTACGGTAACTTGGTAGTTCCAGCCAATTTAGTGAGCAAAGTGCATTACAGTGGTGGGAGGAGTATTTGGTATTTTTTGTAAATTTGGATATCTTGTTGTAGCAGGCTTCCAGCTTGGCTTGTAGGGAGGCTTGGAGGTTGATAAGTAGAGGGGAATCATACACGAGAGAGGAGATAAGGTAGGTGGTTGCTAGTTCCTAGAGGAGGGGGTTAGGTATTGATTGTGTCTGTAAAGCAATCCGAGTTTTTGATGAGTTTGTTTGATATTTTGTTGTAAGTGGATATCGAATTCTGATGATATGATATTATTGGTAGCCTTTACAATGTAGACATTAAAAAGGAAAGCTTCATGGGAAATTGACAGCTGAATACCATCAGTTTTATTATTGTTTTGGGGGAGCAGAAGCTTCACTAAAGCACTGATCTGGTGTTGAGTATTGTCATAGAAAGTTCTTTTGTTCTCTGTCTTTCCCGTCCTCTTCCTTCTCCTTTCCTTTAACAGGTTAAATCGTAATAAAGGAAATCATACTGCTAATCAAATTGCCAGCCATGTCCTGTCTTCATATGCTTGATGAGCTTTCCCTTTTGAGTCATTTCAGATTCCGTTTGCTTTCTGTTGAAGTTCCTTACCCATCCTGTCCTACCATCATTGTGCCCTTTCTTCTTTAGCTTGCAGAAGTGAGAAGGAAGATGATAGTTGGGTATCAAATAATGTTTGTCATTTATTGATAAGGCATACACGTACATACAGATGACTCTGGATTTTTCTCAATAGATAGGGTGGTATAACCTCCTAAGGGCCAGCCTCTGGCAACAGGATCACAAGAAACGCACACTGTCTCCAGGCACCATTCACCTAACTGATATAAATATCAAACATGAACAGGAAGGTCTACATTTTCATTTTTTTTTCATCTTGTTAAATATATACTTTTCTGGCAGCCACTCATGTAGAGGAAGGGGTTCCAATTGCAGCTTCAGTGACACAGGCTCAAGTAGTGTCCCAATAACAGGACAAATGGCCAGAATGGAGAAGACTGTGCAATCTGAAGCATATTCCCTCTCTTGAGGAAGCAATGGTTAATGACTACTGGACAGCCAACATGTGGTGGGTGTGAGAGCCATGGTAGTGGATATGGAAGTGGCAAAAATTATTACAATGTAGTAAATATGGCTAATCATAGCAGATCCACAAAAAGCAGGCAGTAAATATAATAAATGTGTGTGATACTATAATAAATGTCTGTGGTGCTTGTACCTGGGCTGCTACACAGACATGATGTATATTTTATAGATATTTAAATAAAAATACAGGACAGAATGGATTTAACACTGGAGAGTTCACATTCACGTATGATCAGTATTCTAACACACAGAATTTAGAACATTTCCTTTTAAACTTCATTACGGATTTCATGTAAAGAAAAATAGAACCCACTTATAGGGCATGGATTAACAGCTACATAATTAACTACATAAATGATTCATGAGCTTTTTCTTAGGTTCATAGGTCATTAGACTAGTACTAGGCTAACTGCCCTTATGAGTCATTTTAAGCCTAAACAATTGCCTCATGTGAGAATCAAACTCTGCACCTTGTTTCTGTAATGTAAACACCTTAACCATTATACCAACCCCCCATGATTTCCTAGATTTTCTTTTTAATTTGTTCTCAGCTTATGATGATATTACACTTAATAGCTGGACTAGTCACTTACCATGTATGTATTTTTGTTTGTTGTTGTTTTTCTTTCGGCTTTTCCTGGTTAGGGGTCGCCACAGTGGAACTCCGGTCTGCTAATGATTGCCAGTAGATTTTTTTAGAGGTGCCAGCTCGACACCCAACCTTCAACGAAGGCACACCCATTCTACGCATGTCTTTCAAACGCCACTCGACCGCGGGGAGGACATGCAGACTCCACACAGAAGGCGCTCCAGCCGAGAATCGAACGGGAGAACCTCTTGCTGTGAGGAAACAATGCACCACTGCGGCATGTATGTATTTTTATGGAGAGTATATACTCCCAGAAACATGATCAATTTTCTCAGATTCTGCAAATGTAAATGGCTGCTTAACTGTTGGTTGTTGCGTTACAAATTTCTTGGTTGAGATTTAAGGCTGCAAGTTGAATTTTGAAGTATTTGTTTAACTTCACGTAGATTATAGAGTCTTGGTTTCTTTCAGGAAGTGAAGGAAGAGCTGTGACACATATGTGGCAATAATTTATTACTGTACAAACGTGATTTGGGCACAAAAAAAATGACTGTCCATGCTGGATTAATAGTTAAGCGCTTTCATCCGATTTAATATAATGAACTTCTTCAGAACTAACAAACAATCACAAATGAGCCATTTAAATACATTAATTGATGATCCAATCACAGTTGTTTAAATTAATCACTTAATACACATTATTTAAAAAGATATTGTCCAAAAATAATTCTACAAACCAAAATAAACTCCCAGAAAAAATGTAGACATTAATAATAAAGCCTGTCATTTAAAAGACACAACATTTCAGGTGCCATTTAATCCAGGAGCTTTGTCAGCATTTAAAAAGACTTATCATCTCGACTCTTTAATTTCTAAAACATTGTTATACTCTGTCATATATGGCAACGAATTAATATAATCCAAAACAAAAAATACAAATTTCGTAAAATTAACACATTCTAGGGCATGCTTAGCTAAAGCATTATTTAAATCTTTGCTTTTGATAGCTAAGCAATGCTCAAATCCTTTTGTATAATGCTCTTATAGTTTTGTCAACATAAAAAATTATGGCAGGTTGTACAAGAAGCTAAATACACTATTCCACAGCCTTTACAGTTTAATCTACCTTTACTAGTCACCATTTTCCGAATGTGGTGGAAAAATACTTTTAGAGGAATCTGTGAACCTGCATTGTGTACAATCATAACAGGGGTATGTATCCACTGGGCCATTAAATGCCTTATTTGCCCTATATTCCCCTATCTCTAATATAGACTTTACACTAGCTACTTTTTTTATAAACCATTTTGGAACAGATTATTTTAGTCAGAATGATGAAATTTCCACCAATTTTAACTAGTGGGTTTGCTCCAAAAATTGATAATTGTATGGACAAAAAATGGACTGTGTCTTTCCTTTTCAAATTTGTTTAGATTTATATAACATTAAACAAACTATTTCTAACAAATGGAAAGTAATTTTGGGTAACCGTGATTTAGCTAGGGTTCTTGGAGACCATCCCACTTTTTATAAAAAAGTAGCTAGTGTGAAGTCTATATTAGAGATAGTATTTTTATTTTAAATACAGTTAATGTGTTTGTATTTAAATGGTTCATTTGGGATTGTTTGTTAGTTCTGAAGAAGTTTGTTATATTAAATCGGATGAAAGTGCTTAACTATTAATCCAGTGTGGACAGTCATTTTTTGTGCGCAATTCACGTTTTTTCTTATCATATTTTATTTTTTGTGAAGTTAGTGGTGTTTTATCAATTTATTACTGAATTATTCTGGACACCAGAGTAGGTAAGCTTAATGGAATGACACTAACAGGTAACCACGTGATGTATTCATGTGGAGGATTTCAGTGCACACAATTAATAGAGGAGTCAGTAAGGGGCTGAGGAACACAAAATGGTCCTTACCTGTAATGTGACAGGTCCCAAATGTTGCTGCTCAGTTCTTCCTTCCAGTGGAGTATATCTGTGTAGCATTTCCCAGGATGCCATTGGCAATGGAAGTGGTCCCCTTCCAAATATGTATGCACTCTTAAACATATGTACATGTGTGTCTGTGTGTGCGCGGGCATGCAAACAGCATATCAAACAGCACATTGAAAAAGCTTTGAGTGAAATGCTTTGTGTGAAATCCTTTGTCTTGGGTCTGTTGTAGGATGGGTTTGAGATAATGTCGTTTGGCATTATGAATGTATTCCCTTGACTGAGATCCAGAATGTTTTTTTCTTTTTGTGCCAGGGTTTCTTTTGAAAACCCATAGTAGCCAGATGGAGTCAATCTGTGAATCTCTTAGTGTGAGTTAAAGACAGTTGATAGCAGTCTTGAATTGTGTCGTGTTATGAAAATGGTATGACAATTGTTATGTATGGCAGCCCTGTGCCTGATAGCTTAGTGCATCATGGTTTATGATGCACTATGAAGTTGCAACATTATTTCTTATGACGTATAAAGTGCGTTTGTGCAAGAGAAGACTGCTTGTTCTTATTTCTTGGTCAGAAACCTTAGATCTTTTTCATCTTTATGTAGCTTTTCATTCATTTAGTTATTAATTTAGTTATTCTTTCTTTTGAAAAACATTCAGCTACGTGCTAGAAGTACATAGCAACTCTGGAACATACTGGAAAATTCAAACCATGATGCAAAGTTATACTCTTCCAGCAAAGTGTAATTAATAAGAAAAAATGCCACTGAGTAAGTCATTCAGGTTATAACTTTAAAACTGTGGCAGAAAGGCACAGCATGACCATCCACATATAAACAGGTTTATTAAATACAAGCTTTCGAGCCAAAGCTCTTTCTTAAGAATAAAACACTTCATTAAAACCATACAGTAAATAAGTAACACCAGCCAGTCAAAAAGCACATGTCATTAACTCATTGAGTACTTCGGAGAACACTTATAAAAATTTAAATACATATCTAATTACTTAATAAAACTTCATTAAAAAGCTTTTATACATTATATTCTTATTATAAATGACCATCGGAATAGTGATTTGATCTACTGCAAATGATTTGCAGACAATATAATATTGTTATGGAAAGGGACTAGGGAGGCACTTGAGCTGTTTGTTGAACATCTACAACGTAGTACTGATTTCCTTAGATTTGAAATGCATTGTTCAGCAGAAGAAATTACTTTTTTAGATGTCAAATTACTGAATACCAATGGTAGAATTCATGCATCTATATACAGGAAAGAGGTACAGACAACCAGATATGTACATAACTCCAGTATGCACCCTAATCATATTTATAAAGTTGTAGTTAAAAGTCAGTTTTTAAGAGCTAGCAGACTCAACAGAAGAAGGGTTTGTAGCAGAGATTTATAGTATGACACAAGATTTCCTGACCAGAGGCTATAATAGAGGCTTGCTAGAGGAGAATGCTGAATATGTTAAGTCTGAACGTCCAAGCAAAGGTAAACCATACCTATTTAGAGAAGGCAATACAGGGTGTAATGCCAGTTCTTTTAAGGTAGTTGAGTTTAATAAAATGGAATATGTGATGAAATATAATAGACACTCTAGACAGATTCAATCCATAATCAAAAGGAATTGGACTATTTTAAGTTCTGATGTTAATGTTAAGAAGATAGTGGGAAGCAGGCCCTACTTCGTTTATAAGAAAGAAAGGAATTTAAAACAACTTCTTTGCTTTAAAGATCTCAGCAAGCAGGAATAGGGATTTTGATTTATTAGGGTACAGTCCCCTGCCATAATTGCACTTTCTGTAAGCACATTAATATGGAAATAGAATTTACACACCCTATGTGTGGAGTCTGCATGTCCTCCCCACAGTCGAGTGGGCGTTCGAAAGACATGCTTTGAATGGATGTGCCTTCGTTGAATTTTGGGCGTTGGGCTGGCAACTCAACACCATAAAACCCAACTGCCAATCATTAGCGGACCGGAGTTCCACTGTGGCGACCCCTAATCAGGAAAAGCTGAAAGACAAACAACAACTTTACACATGTTAAATTTATTTTTAAAGCTTTTGGTACGTGTAACAGTGAACATTTAGTATATTTAGCTAATTGTGAGAAATGCCCATATTTTTACATTGGTAAAACAAATTGTAAATTTAAGGAAAGAATAGCCTCACACTTATCTGAGATACGTAGAGGGGTTGAAACAAATTCACTTAGTAAACATATTTTAGAACATGGGAATGAACATGTATTTAAATTTAGAGTGCTACAGAGAGTGTTTAATAATAAGAGGGGATAGTGAATATGACAGAGAGGGCAGAGTATAAGTGGATAAACATTTTTAGATCAGATGCCTACCCAGGGTTGAATAAAGTTAATAGTATTAAACCCATTTTAAAATTAAGGCAAGCATATGTTAGAGTGCATTACATAATGTATTATTTAGAGCTATTAGGTTAAAACAATAAGAATGTAGTATATAAAAGCTTTTTAATTATGAAGTTTTATTAAGTTGTTAGATATGTATTTACATTTTTAAAAGTGTTCTCCGAAGTACTTAATGAGTTAATGAAGTGCTTTTTGACTGGCTGGTGTTACTTATTTATTGTGTGGTTTTAATGAAGTGTTTTATTCTTGAGAAAGAGCTTTGACTCGAAAGTTTGGATTTAATAAACCTGTTTATATGTGGATGGTTGTGATGTGACTTTCTGCTACTGTATTTGGAACTTTATTTTGGCTTACCAGTACGTTTAGCTACTCTACACCATTTTTGGACTGTAACTTTAAAACTGTTGTAGCTAGCATTTTCTGTAGGCGACTCATAATGTTTGATATGAATATGTTACATGAATGTTAAGAATAGGCCATGGTGGTGCAGAGATTAGCTTTGTCGCCTTACAGCAAGAGGTTCTTCCATTCGATTCTTGGCTGGAGCGCCTTCTGTGTGTTGTCTGCAAGTCCTCCCTGCAGTGACATTTAAAGACATGCAGGTAGGTGCGTGCGTGAATGGGTGTGCCTTCTTTGAAGGTTGGGCGTCGGGCTAGCACCTCGGCACCGTAAAAATCCACTGCCAATCATTAGTGGACCGGAGTTCCGCTGTGGCGACCCCTAACTGGGAAGAGCTGAAAGACATTACTTTACATGAAGGTTAAGAATGAACACCATTTGGAAATTCATGCCAGAGTCTGGGTCTTTTAACAGATAATGCTTATGGCTGGTTTGTTTTGAGTGTGAGCAGAGAGAGTTAGGTTTTAGAATTAAAGCATATAGTCTAAATAGGAGTGTGTGTTTATATATGTATGTGTGTGTGTAAATAGCATACAGATAAATGTAGAAAATGTGAGAGTCTGGGAAACATACAGTTATAGTATAGGTCAGACATTTCTCTGTTTTTAAAATGGTTGTCACTACTATTGGAAGCTGAAGCTTTGAATCTCCTAATAGGAGGAGTTGACTTTAGGTTTGGACAGGTACCAAATCACATTACTTCTTTTATGAAGTTAGTGTATTGTCCGTGTTTAAACCATATGCTCATCAATTTAAAACTGAGGCTTAAAATGGAACAGACTGTATCAAGTTAGTACTTGACCTGAATAGGATAGTCAGTCTAAAGGGTAGATTTTGCATTATTTAGAATAATTTATATGCCTTGTACCAGTCATAATGTCTGTTAACTTCTTTGCTTAGTAAGAATGCCCATTACATAACAGTTCATAAGTGTGTACTAGGCTTATGTCCCTGGAGCCTTTACAAGCCCAGCCCATAGATATCCCTGGCAATGTGCCACCCGATGTTAGTTACCAGTGCCTGTATCAAGAAGAGCCACTGGAGTGATCCCTGGGGTGTATTTTCTATTTCCCATCCACTAGTCAAGATTTCTCTTGAAGAGGCCCAATGAGGTGCTCTGCTTGACGTGTATGGGAAGTCTGTTCCAGAGCATGGGCAGTCTCTGTCCCTCCAGCATGTTCTGTTGATAGTGGTAATGAGACTGAGGTCTCTGGAGCGTGTGGTGCAGAGGGATTGGGATTCCTTTAGATGTAGTATTTCAAACAGACATGGCTTTGAAAGTCAAGCAGAGATCGCCTCTTAGTAGATGATATGAGACAGAGAATAGCTGGGGGGTTTTGACTCCGTCCATAAAGGACATGTGTTTGAGGCCTAGGATCCTCTTTGTGAGGTACTTTTGTGGTCTCTCCAGCTGCTACAAGTGTCTAGTGAGGTACATGCCAAATGGGGCATTGTACTCGATAATTGGTCTAATGAGGGAGGAGTAGAGAGAGATGATGACCTCTTTTTTCCTGGATGCAAAACCCTTGGTAATGAGATGTGCCACATAGAAGGACTTTCTGACAACAGTGGCAATGTGGTGGTCGAACGAGAGGTTGCTGTCAACCTGTGTCCCCATGTCTCGTATAATGCCTTCAATGTTCAGTGGGGTCCCATCTATGTGGTAATTAGTGGGAACTGAGTTTTTCCCAAAGGGAGTGACGACACATTTTTTTGGCATTAAGCTTAAGGCCATGGTTTCGACACCAGTCATTTGTCTCTCCTGTAGGATGTCTGTATCACTCGGGGAGTTAATAATGGCTCCCAGCTTGCAGTCGTCTGTGAACTTGGTCAGCCAGAGTTCCTCCGTATTGGCCTGGACTTCTGAGAAGTAGATGCCAAACAGGAGAGGACCCATGACTGATCCCTATGGGACTCCACTCATGACCGGGTGGCAGTCTGACTTGGAATCTGCAACTTTCATGCTGTGGGTTCACTCTGTTAAGCAGTTTGCAACCCACCTAATGATATAGGGGTTGATGCCTAGTTTGGTGAGTTTATCAATAATTCCCGAGTGATGAATGGTGTCAAAGGCCTTGGCCAGATCGAGGTAGGCTCTGTGAACTACCTTACCCTCATCCACTGCTCTGGTGACTGTGTCATAGAAGTGAACTAGGTATGATCTACCTTTCGCAAAACCAAATTGCGTGAGATCTAGAGATCCCTATGTCTTTGTTAATTGGGTCCATGATAATGCACTCCATAGCCTTACATATCAGGCTCTCAGGCTAATGGGACGGTAATTCTCAGGGTCTGTAGTCGCTCCCCCTTTATGAAGAGGGATGACTGTAGCAGTGCGCCATTCGGTAGGGACAAAGCCTGAGATGAGGCTGTGAGTTAACAAGGCACACAGATGTGGTGCTAGTTCACTTTGCAGTTCATGTAGAACACAGGCAGGGATATTGTTGGGTCTCATGAAGGCTGTATTCTTGGCCTTGGACAATGCAGCTTTAGCCTGTGCTGTAGTGATACTGGGTGCCTGGCATTCTTCTGGTATTGTGAATGATCCTGGGGGGGGGGGGGTCAAGTTGGCACTGAATATGTCAGCCAGTATGTTGGCAATATCTGTTGGATCAGTATAAGAGGTACCGTTGTGTAGTAACTCAGAGCAGATCTGGGTATTGCTGTGGAGAATCTTGATATAACTATAGAAGGCCTTGTGGTTATTTTTTTGTGTCTACCGCAATTCTGCCTTCATAGCTGGATTTAGTGGATTTGATGAGGGATCTCAACTTTTTTTTGAGGCTAATAAGGGAATTTTTCCATTTATGGGACTTCACTTTTTTCTGCAACAGCTTCTTCCTTCTGTTGTAGAGCCTGTTAATGGCAAGGGACCACCGGATTGGCTTCCTTCCTTTTTGTAGGAGAGTGTCTTGGTTCTGTTGAGTATGGCTAGTTCCATGCATTTATGTACATGTTCATACAGTGCATTGGTGTATGATTCAGCATTCATGCAAATATTTCCCATTGGCATAGGTGCTGTGAAGTCAGCCACCTCTGTTTTTAGGAGTTCAAAGTCAGTTTTGGAGATGTTTTTCATGGTGGATACTTTTGCGGGGTGTGTGGACGAGATGAGAATTTCCATGGTGATTAGTTTGTGGTCAGATCTAACTAGAGATAAGTTGACTATTGGTGTAGAGCAACAGTTGCAAATGTTAGTAATAACCAGGTCAAGGATGTTGCTTTCTCTAGTGGGGATAAGAATGAGTTGGTCCAGGGCACTGGAATTAATGAATTCCAGGAAGTGTTAGGCCAGTGTATTGATGCATGAGTAGTTTACCCAGTTGATGGAGGGATAGTTGAAGTTACCTAGTATGAGTCTGTTTTGTTGGACCCTAATAGATTCCAGGGTGGTTGGGAATGTGGAGTGAGATTCCTGGAAATGGTTGGGGACCTATAGCAGGCTATGACCTGAATCGGCATCTTGCCCATTGTTAGTTGTACCTGAAGTATTTCAGATGCGTTATGCTGGGCTACCAGTCTGGAGGAGTGCATATCCTTTATGAATATGGAGACACCGCTGCCTTTGGAGCTTCAGTCCTTCTTCTAGGGCTGAAGGGTATGGAATGAGTTGTAGCCTGGTACACAGGTGTGCTTTCTGCTGCTTTTAACCAGGTCTCCGTTACAGCACAAATGTCGACGTTCTCCATTTTGAGGAGTGCTTCGAGCAAGTGCATCTTGAGATTTAGACTTCTAGCATTGGCCTTCAGATTGTGTTTATTTATAGCTGTTACAGTGGTAGTTTGGTCTTTGGAACATTGCCTAAAATAGGCACTATAGGGGTGGCAAGAGCCTTAGCCAGTACCTGGAAACCCATCTCTGGCAAAGCATCGAGGTCTGTCAATCATGTCATCCTAAGCAGACAGGTACTGGATCCCCTTAGAATGACACCAAAAACTTAGCCAGTTGTTAAAGTCACATTTTTTGCTTGTACTGCGGTATCATTCTGGGCGACGGTAGGATGCTGCTCAGGGCTAGGGTCATTCCTGCCTGGGCCACATGATCAGAGAGCTCCATCATGTCTCTTTTCATGTAGTCCAGAGAGGTGTTTCTCACATCATTCACACCCACATGGACAATGATAGAGTCATTGTATATAAGGGCAGATATAGTCATCAATAACTATAAGAAACATAAGAAGAATTGCTGCAGTCTCTTGAAGGAAGTAGATGCTCCTGTGACTTTAAAGGTTTTACTGATTGCTGTTAATTGTTTTTTCCATCACAGCAAATAGGTACAGTAAAGATGAAGATGAGGAATCTGCAGTGATGTGGAAGCACTCATTGCTATTAATTTTCTTTTCAGTTATAGGTTATTTTTGCACTTGTATTGAAAATAAATCACACTATACATAAGGCTCCTTTAAGCAGAGATTGTATGATGCAGCATAGAAATTAATCATTTCTTCCCTTGACTTTGTAAAATGCTTGCTATTCATTTGGGGCACACTGTGAGATTGTGTTAGATAAAGATTTTATGACATTTAAGATTGAAATCCTTTCCCTTTTATCCAGCTATATTACCTTTACCAATAACTGCCTTCCCTTGTCTAGATAGTGAATGTTAAGACTTGCTAACATCACTTAATGATTTGGTCGAAACATATATGAGTAGGAGAAAATCCCAAAAAATACACACAGACCTAGCTTTGGCTTCTGCATGCAGCTTCTGTCTGGCTGCCTGCATGTATTTCTGCTCACCTAGTTTATTACCTTACTTTGATAATGTGGAACTTTCTAAATTCAGGGCATCATTGCAAAGGTTACACTGGAATCCCCCTCCCCCAAGGCTTTACTAACCTTAAATGTTATCTGTAAATTAATCCACATTAATTCAGTTCTGCAGAGCGATACCTAAGATAAGAAAAATCCTGGGAAAAGCTTGCATTCCCCACTGTAGCTCCAGGAAAATTTTCAGATTATTCCATTAAACACATAATTAGAATTAAGTCTTTTCATCACTCACTAACTAAACAATTACTGTCTTTTTCTTTTTATGAATGCCTGTAGCATTCTTTTCTAATTTGACTACAACCGCTTAAAATACATATTTTTACCCATTTAGCTAGCTTGACAAACACAGCAAGTAAAATCTAATTTATTTTATGTTATCATTTAAAGGTAGTGCTGACTTAGTTGTTTCACAGCAGAAGATACTTGTTGTTTGTCTTTCGGTTTTTCCCGGTTAGGGGTCGCCACAACGGAACTCCGGTCTGCTAATGATTGGCAGTAGACTTTCACAAACTCCGAGGTGCCAGCTCGACGTCCAACCTTCAACGAAGGCATGCCCATTTACGAATGTCTTTCGAACGCCACCCAACCGCAGGGAGGACATGCAGACTCCACACAGAAGGCACTCCCCGCACTCCAGCCGGGAATTGAACGGGAGAACCTCTTGCTGTGAGGCAACAATGCTACTGCTGCACCACCGCGGCTGTAGATGTAAAAAAGACAGGGATTCAAAAATGAAATGCTGCAGCTTGCAGAATGCTTTATAAATGATACTGTTCTGACTGGAGTTGGGGAATAAAATTAAATGGATTGAAATACTTGTTACTTATAAAATGTGCATGCCATTAACTTTTGCTAACATTCTGGTGAACTGTGGGACCCTTTGACTCTTGCCTCCTTGTAAGACTGGATGTGGGAGTCTATGTGTATTGATTCTGTGTGGGGGTAAGGTGCTTGTGTACTGTTAAAAGTTAGGTGCGATAGGGGTAGTTTGACTGTGTAGAAGAATAGTGTGACCGGCATGCCATTCATACCTCTCAACTGTCCAGATTTTCGCCTCACATTTTCGGTCTGTTTCCTCATAAAATTGACATTTTCTGGCAAATCAAAGAAAAATCATTGAGGATTGAAGTCAGAAAGCAATGACAGACATTTGAGTTTCCGACTTCATACCCTTCAGAAAATACATGCTAGTCTAAAGCCTGTTATTTTATCAAATTCCCAAGTTTGTAAGAGCAATATTTAAAACATTTAGCCTTTCATTTCGTAACCACATAGAAATGCTGACAGAAATATCAGCATGACAAGCACTGCATTGTTGTTGACGGTTCTACAGATTACTACAACACCCTTTTCAGAGGTGAGGTCCCTGTGATGGTAGCAGCTCAAGGTAGGCGATATTTCTACAGTCATGCTTAAGCACTCAGGAAGATTCAATTTTGCATTTTGTTGATCCACTTAAATTGATTTGCTATTCTGTTCACTTTAAAATGCCTTCTTATTTGATTTACAGTTAAAAATTTTCTGTTAATAATTGTTTGGCAATGGCCTTTTATGGCTAGTTTGGTGGCTATCTTAAAGACAGTTGCAGTTTTGATGGCAGTAGATTAATTGCTGTTTATGTAGACAGCTGAACATTCTTGTCTTAGATTTGTAGCTGCAGTACATTGGTTCTTTTTTTTTTCTTGCTTGCTTTACACTGCACTCGTCTGAGCTTCCTTGATGTTTTCCAGTAAGGTTGCAGAGCAGAAGCCTGTGTGCACTGACTGAAAAGCGTTTCTGGACTTCACAGAAACTCGGGAAAGTTCATTTTTACATGTTACTACTGTACTTAAAGCCATTTTGCTGTGCATCTGATTTTAAATTCTTTTTTTTTTTATCTGATATACACTTAATTTTCTTTGTTAATAATATTCTTTGTTAATTCTTTCACTAGTAGAAGTAAAACTATGGCCTGTAACTTGGCTATTCTGATTAACCTTTTTGAGTGCTTACAGTTATATAGGCTTTCAATGAAGAAGTCACTAGAAGATTAGTTAATAATGTACTGAAATCATGTCTTTGTTTTGTGTTTCTTTTCTTTTTTTTCTGAAAAGACTGTCCCTCGGATTCTCAATAGCTTGCACGGCATGAGCAGGAGCTCAAGCAGGCAATATGTCTGCCGTGCGATCCAGGAACAGCCTGCACGGACCTGCATGAGCGCTCCTGCACTAATCCTGCACGGACTAAGCCCTTGTATATAAATCACCCCATTTGCAGGAGAAATCTATGCAAATGAGGGGATTTTGCAATCCAGGAAGCTCGCAACCGTCCATGCAGGACTAGTGCTATCTACAGAAATGTACTTGGTTAGTAACCGAGTACATTTCTGCAAAATCCAAAACGAAGCTGTAACAGCTACAAGTAAAGGCTATATATCATGTAGTAAGCATGCCAATGGCCAAGTATAAGGCCATTGGCATTGCAAACAGTACAAAACCCCCCCCACAAAAATCAACTTTTATTTTTTTTTAGCCGATCTTGGCTGTTTAAGCGTAGGGCAGCAGCGTGCAAACGGGATTGGGGGGGAATAACAAAATGCACCTACATTAAGCATTCAAACTAAAATCAGTATTCTGACATGCAAGTCAATGGCAGACAGAAGACAACATGGCCAGTGATTTGTGGTTGCTAAGGGAGGAGGCTCAGTATGAGACATGTAACTATGCATTAGCAGACAATCCTATGCAAATGAGGGGAAGGATAGTGAATCCCAGTTTTCCCCAGCATGTGAGTCAGGTCCCAACAGTGTAAGAGTAGGAATAGCTTGGTGCAAGCCTAGGAGTTAGGTGACATCATGGGGGTGTGTGTCAGGCATACTGTTTGCGGATTGGAGCCCTGTGGCTCGGGTTTGCTCCTAGCTTAGCACGTCTAAGCTAGGGGGTGTGTCTAAACCTGCCTAGCACTCTTTACAAAGCCTGAGCTGGTGTGAGCGCCGTGCACCAGGTTTTACAGGAAGAAGTTAAACCTGGAAATAGCAGCAGTGTGCACATTTGAGCACTCTGTTTGCGCTGCGCGCCCCTGAGCTTAAACAGGAAGGCAGTGGTAAAGGAAAACAGCAGTAGGAAGGTAACCAAGGAGAACTAGCTTAGCTGGCAGGTGAAATATATCAGAATCAACCAATTACACAGGCAGCAGCCCAGCCCAGAGCACTACCATAAACTATGTAAACACCTTCATCTCTGGTTTTTCCCACACTTTACACCATCAGTGTAAACAAGCAGGGAACTTTTAACACTCACAGCAGCAAAATGATAGGGACTGCAATAGCTATTATACAACAACTTGTGGAAGAGGCTGAGAGTGGTGAGGATGTGAATGCTGTCGACCAACCCACAGTGAGGAGAGCCAGGTTAACCTACCAGGGGCTACATGAGCTGGAGATAGTGGAGTGCTATAGGGTGGACAGGGACCTCCTACAGCAAATTGTTGGGCTGTGCTGGTCACGCCTGACACACAGAACTAACAGAGGGGAACCCATCCCAGTGGATACCAAGGTATGTGTAGGCCTACGAGTACTAGCTACAGGTACCTTCCAAAGGCCAACTGGGGATATGATGGGGATTTCACAGGCATCAGCATCCAGGGTACTCCACCAGTTCCTGGATGCCATGTCAGCACATGTCCGTGAGCATGTATATTTCCCCAACACCCGTGAGGAGTTGGCCAGCAGTATGCAACTGTTCCATCAAATAGCAGAATACCCTGAGGTAGTAGGTGCTATAGACTGCATGCACAGATGCATCAAAGCACCACCCGGTGAGCGGGGTAGTGTCTACATCAACCGCAAGGGCTTCCCCTCCATCAACTGCCAGGTCGTGTGCGATGCCCAGGGCATATTAATGAATATGTACGCTGGCTGCCCTGGACATTATCACGATTCCCACATCTGGCATCTGATGCAACTGTTCCAGAAATTTGCCAATGGGGACATCCCTGACGGTCACCTAGTGGGGAATGCTGGATACGTACTGGAGCCGTGGCTGATGACATCCATCAGAAATGAACACGCACCTGAACATGAACTCCATAATGAGGCACACGCACAGACCAGAATTATAGTAGAGCGTGTGTTTATGATGCTCAAGTCACAGTTCCGGTGCCTGGACACATCCAGTGGAGCCTTGCAGTACTCACCAGCTACATGTACCCAAATTGTCCTTGTATGTGCCATGCTACACAATATGATCCTGCAGAAACAGCTGCAGCAGGAACAGCACGGGGCATGGCCACACAACCCCCCACCATTGCCAAAGCCTGCACAAGCAAAGAGCTTCTCAGAGGAGGAACAACCTGAGCCTGCCCCTGTAGGCAGAAGGAGGCATGTCCAGTATGCCCTGGCCTTGGCAAAGAGGCAATGCATAGCACATACACTGACACAGGAGGGACCCAGGGAATAACACCTCTCTCTCACTCTCAATTACAGTAAAAGGGATGCCAAACATTACACTACCTGTGCTTAACCATGTGTAGGGAATGTACTACATGCATCCAACATAGGCAGCCCTGCAGCACCACCCTCAATACTGGGACGCCCACAAGGTAAGTGACTCACACATGCCAGTCAGGGGGGCTCACATACCCAACAACAGTCACAGACAGCAGGACAGGTGTAGACAAACACAGACAAAGGCTGTGCTATGGCCTCTGAATGAGGCCTATGGGTTACCTCCCCTCAGGTCTACACAGACAGACTACAGCAGGTCAGGCAGTGGGATGTCAGTTCTGAAGGGTAGGAAGTCAGAAACTAATATGTAGGTAATTAAAAGCTAAGATCTGTAGTACATTGGTATGCCTGTGGTTCGCACGATAGGTAAGACTACAGATTGAAATGGAGTACCCGACATACCAGTACAATCCTAGCAAAAATGTACAAGTGCCAGGTTTGCCCCTCCATCCTACATAGAAATGTAGTCACAGTCAGGTGTGCCCCCCCTAATCCTGTGTAGAAATGTAGAAATAGTCAGGTGTGCACCCCCCATCCTATGCAGAAATGTAGTAACAGTCAATGCCAAATGAT
Source organism: Protopterus annectens (assembly GCF_019279795.1). NCBI lineage: Eukaryota > Metazoa > Chordata > Ceratodontiformes > Protopteridae > Protopterus > Protopterus annectens. The sequence goes on from NC_056744.1 coordinate 222,617,573, forward strand.
CGACGGATACCCTGCAGAGACAGCATGCTACCTGTAGGTGTACAACACAAAGGTCTGCACTGCAGTACAAACTACCTGGAGTCGATCCACACATTCAATACAGATGGCCATACTGGGCATGTCCACACACTTAGAAAAATGAAGGCAATGTCAGTCAACAACATACTGAAAGGTCATACTGGGCATGCTCATGAAGGCCATGTCTGCAAACACCAGTGGACCATTCATATCTGGCAGCCGCAGATGGTAGTGCAGACACTCCTCAGTATGCACCACTCATGCTTTGCAAATACAGTGGATAGGATTACAGGCATATATGTAAGGACAACACACTATAATAAGCCAAAGGTAGATGTACATAGATGTGTGGAAGAGGGGGACTGTGACAAGTAGCCATTCAGGCCTGTCCCACCCAGCACACAGCCAAAGGGCCACAACCACACGAGGGTTAGATGTCACTCACTGCAGATACTAGCCACCGGTATCTGTCAGCATTACAGAGTATGTGGTGCACGTGCCAGCTGTGCAACATGATTGTTCAAGGAAGTAGTCATCTAGCAGCTGTATACACTTACCTGTGAAATATGACCCAGGTTGTGCTCGCATGTGGCGTGTCAACCCCTAGATGAATGGGTTATGGCCCATGCACACACACTACCCTCCCCATAGCCCCACTATGACAAGCATGCTGAGGTCATCCACTGTGAAATACACCTTTGGGAGAGTTTTAGCCCAGTAATCTCATTGGCGTGTCCCATAACTGTGTACTGCTGTAGTGTGATAAACTAGTTAGGTAGGAGTTCTAACCCCAGCCTTGGCAACTGTGTGTGTGTGTGTGTGTGTGTGTGTGTGTGTGTGTGTGTGTGTGTGTGTGTGTGTGCGTGTGTGTGTGTGTGTGTGTGTGTGTGTGCGTGTGTGTGTCTGTGTGTGTGTCTGTGTGTCTGTGTGTTTGCGTGTGTGTCTGTCTGACTCTGTCTGTGTAGAGAGCAATGCTTTTTAGGGAAGTCACACCCCCTACAATTTAAATGCTCTACTTTGGCAAGGCTGCTGATGTCATCCACCTAGAAATACACCTCTGAGAAGGATGTAGCCCAGTAATCTCCATAGCGCATGCCATAACTACGTACTGCTGTAGTGTGATGTAGATCTCTGTTAGGGGTTCTATACCCACACATGTCTGTTGTGGATGTTTTGTGTGTTTCAATGTCTGTGTAGGGAGCAATGCATTTTAGGCTAGTCACACGCAGTACATGTCAAATGCCCTACTTTGGCAATCCTGCTGATGTCTTTCACTGTGAAATACACCTTTGGGGAAGGAGTTCTCCAGTAATCCCTGTGGTGCATCCTATAACAGCTCCGTGCTGTAGTGTGATATAGACCTCTGTTAGGGGTTCTATACCCACACATGTCAGCATACTATAACTGCGTAGTGCTGTAGTGTAATAAACTAGTTAGGTAGGGGTTCTACTCCCAGACATGTGTGTGTGTTTGTAACTCGTATCCTGTGTGGAGGTGGGTTTGAGTGTGTGACACCTGGGCCCAATGTGGAGCGGGTTTTGCAAATTTCTTATATGGTGACCCTAGTATATATCAGAATGTCCACTGTACTGGGATTACAGATGTGAAATAGCCGAGAGGCTGGGGTGTAAATCCATACCCATACATGTGACATCAAGGCCGGGCAATCACAGTTAGCAGCCCCAGTATTACCCAGAGCACACTCTCAACCCATGTCTCATACACACACACGCATGCTGAGGCAACAGCCAATATATGTGTAGTACACTGTATATTGGCCAAAGATAGTAACTATTGGAGTGATTGCAGTGGCCTACAGAGGGCATGGCACCCTGTCCATCTGTCCAATAGGCACATATATGCAGACAGTGCACCTTCCCCATGTTCCCCACTGGACACCTGCAACATCTGTAGTGCCATCACATGTGACCCACAAAGGAAATACCATGCCTGAAAACATGCCCTGTATGGACAGATGCCACTGACACCAGGGAATGCTGTAGCATGCTATCAGTGTAGGTGCAGGGTTAATCTGCTGCCCATTACCATTTCCTGCCACAGGTGGCCAAGACTGGCACCTCTGATGATAATCTGTGTACACAACATGGGCCCAACACCCCAGGTACAGTTCCACATGTCACTGTACATGCATGTGGGAGGTGTGCACATCCCAGACACTGTCCATGTCATGGACTAAGGAACACATACATGGCAAGCGATGCACAGCAGTGGCCACACGCAATAGTCACCCAGGTGACTGGATGGTGGATACAGTACTCACCTGTATAGGCGAATGCTGAAACCAAAGCCCTGAGCCACAATGCAGGCCATTGTCATGTGGCCTGATGCCAAGGTATACCCATCACCTAGCCTTGTATAGCCGTCTGGCACAGTCGACCACCACATACCTGTGCAGAAATGCACCCATGCATGTCAGTACTGGCACCCTGTGTGTTTGTTGTATGATGCATATGAGAATATCCACACTGACTACAACCCCCAGTGGCATACTGAAGCATGCTGTCTGATGTCAGACACCTCCCCATACCCTTTGCCCATATAACCTCTGTATGACCCATGTGGTGCATGTGATACCTGCACAGTAATGTGTTGTTGCAATCTCACAAGTGATGAGTTGTATCCCTGGCCCTGCCAATTGTGTCAATGTGTGTGCGTCCCTGTGAGAGTGTGGCTGTGTTGATGCTGGCACCTGTTCATGCGGATAGGCACGTGTACTTCACCTACCGTATAGCTACCATATCCCTGTTGCAGATGTCACTCAGCATCATATATATGTTCTGAGGACTCCACAACAGGTAACCTATGTGGCGCATCCAATAACTGCATAGGACTGTGATAGCATTGCATAGTCATCAGGGGTTTGATACCCTGTGCTGGTAGGTGTGTGACACAAACATGCTTAAGTTTTACTCTCCCACCCCTCCCTGCCTTGTCATTGCCTCTGTCTGCCCCTCTCATTCCCTCACTGGTGGATTTGGAGACCTACACCTGCTTTGCTTAGGCAGCAGCATGTGCATTTTAAGTGATGCTCGTGATCAGCTGATGGCATCTGCACGAATTGCAGCCCTCCCCAACTGATTGCATGTGGAACAGCTGTGGTAACATTCCCATAGCCAATTGCATGGAAACACACTCCAATATCTAGGAACATCATGTTGGTGTTAGGCCTTTCCATTCACTGTGAGCAGGAACTCAATCTGTTGTTTGGCAAACAGCATCTCAGATGGATTGGGGATATACCTCTGACAACATACACTGTGGAAACAGGCCAACACACAGGAGGGGGGATGTGCCTGACCTGACTACAGACTGTAAGTGCTGCTATACTGCATTCAGAATAATGTTGGTTTAACAGGGTGTGTGCTGATATGGCTCTCCTACATGTATTAATACCTGTCATGTCAGTTCTATGTTTATGAAGACTCCCCATCTGTAGGCTCATCTGCAGACTGGGCAGTGTGTGGTGCCTGTGGTTTCATGCGTTACCCACAGAGCATGTATCTGCGAAATGCAGAAGATAGTGTGAGGATTGCAGTCTGTAGATGTTGAAAGCTGGGACAGTTACTGACTTCATATCTCTTATAGGACATATGTTGTGACAAACCCTGTTACAACAGTAAATGTAAGATGTTATCCTAGCAACATGTCAGTATTGGCCCTGTGTATGTGCTTCCTGCCACAATTCTGCAACCTTTGTACATATGTCATGCATTAAGAGGTGCATATGTGCTGTACACCATAATTAGTGTCATCATATCTGATAACAAGCCAGTGAGATATCAGACTGCTACACGTTATGTACAGTAGGGGTTATATTTGATGACATAACCTGGACATTCTGTGGTTGTTTGTACAGTACTGAGGTTTGTGTACTTATGGTGAATATCAACAGTGTGTGTATTGTCAATATGTACCTTGGCCTGTGTACAGACTGTGGTAGATGTCATCGTTCCAGGTCCCATCCTATCTGATGTTACATGCTACTCCACTGTATGTTACCCTATTGGCTTACATGTTTGTAGGGCCATACACACACATGTCCCATACCACAGACAGGCATCAGACCACACTGTGTAGTGGCCCAGTATATGTAGGATTAGTGTGTGAGTGGCACATATCAGGATGGTGTTGAACAGATATTCCATATACTGTAATATTATGCTAGCTTACCATATGTGGCTATGGCTGTGTTCACATTGGTTGTAGTTATGCACTTCCACACAGTTGTATCTTACCCTGTGCTGTGACATGCCTGTAGAGCCTGCTATATATGCAGGTACATGTATAGTCCCCCATAGGAGATGTACGCCAGTGTTGAGCCAGTCTCCCTGTAGACTGCACAGTGCTTTGTTACATGGCTAGCAGCTTAGTGTACTTACTCAGTGAGATGTCATGTGCAGATACTTGCCAGATGTACTGCTGCCGAGCCTCCCTTAACAGTCATATATGGCAGACGGAGAGGTGAGATGCTGTACAGATGTATGTCAATATCTAGTGGGTAGTATATGGCCATGGCACCTCTGTACCAGCAGTTATTATGTGTCAGGACAGACAGGGGTGTGTGAATGCATAACCTATGGGGGCGAATGTATACCAGTCGTTATATGTTATAACCATCTACATGGCTGTTAACATCCATATTGTCAGACTTGGTCCACATGTTCTGCACTAAGGGATTCTGTGTATACCTCAGGACTGTACAGATTGTGTCAGAATGTCCACATCTATTTGCCAATATCTCTGCTATAGTCCACAGGAGCATTACATGCTTGCAGCGGTACTGTACTATAATATCCTTAGGGTGTCTGTCAGTAGCCAATGGCGCACATGTGAAAAACAGATGTGACCTCCCACACACACCATGTCTTTGAAGACAATCCCTATTACAGTAGCAATAGTCTACTAATATACCTGCTATACATACTGAAATCCCCTTGCACTACGGAGTTGGGACTATAGGGGCTGAGGTAGGACTACACCCCATATTCAGGAAATATGGTGAATTATCATGAAAGGATTCACATCTAGCTCGAGAGGTCATTGTGCCCCTATACTCTTCCCTTATCAGGCCCATAATTGAGTACAATGCCCCGTTTGGGATGTACCTTACCCGACACCTGCAGCAGTTAGAAAGACCCCAAAAGTACCTCACCAAGAGGATTAAGGGTCTCAAATATATGTCATATGCTGCCCGGCTGAAGAAACTCCAGCTCTATTCAGTTGCATACCGCCTACTCAGAGGCGATCTATGCCTGACGTACAAGGCCATGTCCAATCCGGAATTAATGGACATGCTCCACCTCAGAAAATCCAAATCCACCAGAGCCACGAGAGTGAGAGATTTGAACCTCAACACAGAAATAAACAGGACGTGCTGGAGGGACAGATTCATAACCCAGAGGCTCCCTACACTCTGGAACAGAATCCCAGTCCATGTTAGGCAGCACCTCTCACTGACTCTCTTCAAGAGAAATCTTGACGAGTGGATGGGAGATCGTAGGTTTACCCCGGGGTCATCTCTCTGTCACTACTAGACAGAGGCACAGTAAACTAAACCCTAAATGGGCATAGTATTCTCATTCCAAGGGGTGGCGAAAGCCACACACACACTGGCTAGGCTTATAAATGCCCTAGGGCAGATAGCCTAGTATGAACCTATGTATGTACATATGATTATCCAGATATCTATATAGATAATTACACATGTACATATCATCATATATAGATGGGTGTGTATGTGTACATAGATATGCATATACGCACCCAGATATATACATATACAGATAGTGGTACTGTTTGTTTATACTGTTTTCTTGAAAAAAAAAAAAAAAAAAACATCTTGCTATTTTCCCACCTTACTAAGCTAGAAAAGTCCAGTTTCAGATACCTGCTGATACCTGGACTGTGTTTAAGCTTCTGTGTTTGGCCATACCTTACTTGGGCAAAAAGGAAATGTCTTTGTTCACCAGTGAGAGTGGAGAGCTCTGAACAGCCTACCTGCCCTTGGAGGAGTGGTTTCTGCCCTAAAACTGTAGTTTTATTGGCCATTTTTGGCTAATTTTTATCTCTCTAATATTTCTGATATAAAAACCACATTCACGCAATTTTGTGTGCCGGGCAGCGCCGGTTAGCTAGCGTTAAATTATTCCGGACTCCACGAAGTCTACTCTTCAGTTTTTCCCTTGGAACTAGACAAACCTTCAACTTTAACACTCAAACCATTCATTTTACAGCCCAGCACTTGCTTAAAACTCATAACAAGCACTAAATACCCCTAGCACTAGTCCCCCTTATACTGTCCAGAAGGACAAGGCTCTGTAATCATACCCACCAGTCAATCAGAAAAACAGCTCACTCTACCTATTCAGGCATGTCCAAAGGGAAGTTTCCGGTGTACTCTCCAGTCCAATTGGTGAATCTGGGAATTTTGAGACAATGTTACAACTGCCTCATGTACACAGACAACCCTCTCCTCCTACCACCAAACACTAATATATGTGTGAGATGCAGTTATACAGCCAGACTGAAGGCAAAGCTCTCTAAACCCCAGACTGTAACTGACTGTCAAGAGGAGAAAGGTAATACTTGCAACACACCACCAGTCTCACATAGACCTAACAACCCAACACAGGCAAATAACACACATAAATACACAAAAACATACTCGGAGGCTCTAAATAAAAATCTGCAAAAGCAACAGAGACCTCCAAAGCAGACATCCAAGCAACCTCCACAGCCCATCACCAACCATGAAACACATACTTCACATAATCAGTGAGCCACGCAATCACAGCCCTTAAGGCATAATAACATACCCAACACGCTAGTGATAGGCGACTCTATAGTCAGGCATACTGATGTTCCACTAAATAGGCTGGACAAGGAGAAGGTTACAGTTAGCTGCCTGTCGGGCGCCAGGATCCGCCGCATAACACAAGCACTCAGGTCACTCCAGAACAAGTACAAATATGACTCTGTCATTGTACATGTTGGAGTGAATGACCTGAGACGTACCTCCCTGGACTACATGAAAGAGACATGGAAGAGCTCTCTGATTATGTAGCCCAGCAGGTTTGACCCTGACCCTTTGTAGCATCCTACCCTCACCAAGAATAATGCCACAGTATAAAGAAAAAATGATCAACTTCAAGAATTGGCTCAGTTTCTGGTGACATTCAAATGGATCCAGTATCTGTCTGCCTGGGATGATATGCTCGAAAAGCCACGTTGTTTCGCAAGAGATGTCTTGCACCTGTCACCCTTAGGCTTTCGAATACTGGCAAAGGCTCTTGCTGCCCCTATAGTGCCCTTTTTAGGCAAGGCTCAAAAGACAAACCCACCACCGTAAATATCACAAGTAACCAAAAACTGAGAGAAATGCTACTCAACGCCAGAAGTCTAAACCTCAAAATGCATGCACTCGAGGCACTCCTCAGTAAGTAGAACATCGATATCTGTGCAGTAACAGAAGCCTGGTTTAAGGCTCCAGAGAGCACCCCAGCACTACCAGGCTATAACTCATACCATACCTTTCGGCCACAGAACCCTGACCGAAACACAAAAGACGGGGGTGTATCCATATTCATCAAGGATACTCACACCTCCAGGTTAGTGGAGCAGCACGATGCATCAGAGATCATCCAAGTGCAACTAACAACGGGCAAAACTGCAATCCAAATTGTAGCTTGCTACAGAACATCCACCATGACCCAGGACCCCCATTCCGCATTTCTGGAGACACTGGGAAATATGAAGGTCCTACCAAACACCCTAATACTGGGTGATTTCAACTACCCAAACATTAACTGGGAGAACTACTCAAGTACTAACTCCCTTGCCCAACGCTTCCTAGAATTTATAAATTCGAACGCCCTGGATCAACTGGTCAACACCCCCACCAGAGGGAGCAACATAATGGACCTGGTCATCACCAACATGGGCAACCGGTATTCCACACCTGACGTCAACCCCTCGCTGTTTAGATCAGACCATAGACTAATCACTCTGGATATTCACATTCCAGCCCCAACCCCAATCAAGGAAACCACCGTGAAAAACTTTTCAAAAGCAAACTTCACGTTGCTTAAGACCGAGGTGGAAAGGTTCACAGCCCCCACGCCAATGGACAATGCTGTCCAAGCTGCTGAAACCTATACAAAGGCACTCTATGATCATCTGCAGGAATGCATGGATCATGCTATCCCAAGTAAAACCAAGACTCACTCCTCCAAGAAAAGAAAATCAGTTTGGTGGACCCTGCCATAAACAGGCTCTACAATAGAAGGAGGAAACTAGTACAGATAAGAGCAAAATTCCCAGAAGGAAATACATCCCTGATCAGTATCAGCAAGAAACTATGATCCCTCATTATATCATCCAAGGCTAGCTTCGAAAGAAAAATTGCCAAGGACTCCAAAGATAACCACAAAACGTTCTTTAGCTATGTCAAGAACCTAAGTGGAAACTCTCAGATCTGCTCTGAGTTGGTGCAGAATGGCATAAAATACACTGAACCAACTGATATTGCCAACATTTTGGCAGACAGGTTCAGTGCAAACTTCATACCCCTCTCACCCCCTAAAGGGCCCATGACCATACCAGAAGAATGTAAGGCCCCAGCAATAACCGACACACAGGTTAAAACAGCCCTATCCAAAGCCAAAAACACAGCCTCAATGGGACCAGACGGTGTCCCAGGCTGTGTCTTACAAGAGCTCCAAAATGAACTAACCCCTCACCTGAACACACTGTTCAAACTCAGCCTCTCTACAGGCTACGTACCCACAGAGTGGTACACAGCAACAAGTATCCCACTCCACAAAGGTATCACCACAACGGACCCCGGGAACTATTGCCCTATAAGCCTGACTAGCCTGGTCTGCAAGGCTATGGAGCGCATCATCATGAAACTCATTAACAGAGACATTGGGAACCTCCAAACGTTTGGCTTTGTTAAGGGCAGATCATGCCTCCTAAACCTAGTGGACTTCTTTGAGACAGTTACCAAGGCATTAGATGAGGGTAAGGAGGTCCACACAGCCTACCTAGACCTCGCAAAGGCTTTCGTCACCATTCCCCATTCTGGTATTATAGACAAACTCACCAACCTGAACATTAACCCCTACATCATGATATGGGTTGCAAATTGTCTCACGGACAGAACCCACATGGTGAGAGTTGCAGGTCCGACACCAAAAAGGTTACAAGTGGCGTTCCCCAGGGCTCAGTCCTGGGACTCCTCCTGTTCGGTATATACTTCTCAGAGGTACAGGCAAGCACAGGAGGACTTTGGCTGACTAAGTTCGCAGACGACTGCAAACTAGGGGCCATAATTGATTCTCCGGCTGATGCAGACACCCTTCAGAAGGGTCTCACTGAGACGGATACCTGGTGTCAAAATCATGGCCTCAAGCTTAATGACAAAAAGTGCATAGTCATTCCCTTTGGAAAAAACAAAGTATCCGTGAACTACCACATAGGTGGTAGTCCCCTAAATACAGAAAAAGTAATAAGGGATCTGGAGACCCAAGTAGATAGCAATCTCTGCTTTGATAATCATATTGCCAAGGTGGTTAGAAAATCCTCTACGTGGCCCACCTAATCTCAAAAGGGATCTCATCCAGAACAAAGAAGGTTATTGTGCCTCTCAACTCATCACTTATTAGACCCATTATAGAATACAACGCCCCATTTGGGATGTACCTTACAAGACACCTGCAACAGCTGGAAAGACCACAAAAGTACCTCTCCAAGAGGATTACTGGCCTCAAACAGATGACCTATGCAGTCTGACTAAAGAAACTCCAGCTGTACTCGGTTGCATACCGCTTATTCAGAGGTGGTCTCTGCTTGACATACAAGGCCATGTCCAACCCAGAATTGATGAATATGTTCCACTTAAAAAAAAAAATCCGTGAGAGCCACACGCTCTAGGGATATAAACCTTACTGCAAAGATAAATAGGAGGTACAGGAGGGAAAGATTCCTGACCCAGAGACTCCCCCATGCTTTGGAATAAGATTCCAGTATACATCAGACAGATCCTCTCACTAGAACTCTTTAAGAGAAACCTTGACGGGTGGATGGGAAACGGAATATTTACCCTGGGGATCACTGCAGTGGCTCTGCTGGACAGAGGCACAAGGAACTAATGGCTCTGCTGGTCAGAGGCACAGGGAACTAATCTAAGGGGGTGGTGAAAGCCAACACACTCTGGCTAGGCTTATAAATGCCCTTGGGCAGATAGCCTAGTACTTACCTATGAACCTATGAAACTATATTCACATATACATATACCACGCTGCCATTCCTGCCAGCAGTCCACTGCTGTTGTATCCCCCACACATACGGTGGGGCTGGAGCCATGTATGTGTGGGTTTCACCTACATAATACATGTGTGCCCATATGCATTCCAGAGGCCAGTGTATGTAACAGTGATGTATGGCCCTGTATTATTGAGTCTGGGTGGGGATGCACCATACATAACCAAGGCTGTTAAAAAATGTGGGGGTATCAGGGGTGAGCTGTTGTAAGGTATCTGGATGTACAGTACCATACATTTCACCTATCTTGACATTACTTACACAAAGTGGGTTACTGCAGGCCTACTGCCTCCTGCCATACAGACTGTTCTGTTTGCCAGTGTGCCTGTGATGGTGTCAGTTATGCCTTGTTATGTATTAGTTACATCCCATTTGTCCAGCTGAAGTCTGTACCACCTAGTGATTGTGTACAGAGTGTAGATAGGGGCTGCTGGACTATACACCTGCATCACTTACTGCTGATTGAGTGGTATCCTGTGGCCGAGTCTGTCATTACTGTTGTATGATTTGAAGAGCTTGGCCTGGACAGCAACAGTTGTGGACCTTTCCAGACTACTGTATTAGTATAACTGTACTGTATTAGTATAACTGTTTCACAGTTGCATTACTCTGTTTATATGGATGTTAGTGTCTGAATAACTCTATGACATGGCATATACATCTGTACACAAATAAAGGTATTCCCTTTCTGCAAACCTGTGTGTGGTGTTTTATCTTATGACCTCTCTGTGGGTATATGGTGCAGGCAACATATGTCATTTGTATGGGTGGCTCATTCAGTGTCCAGTTGTTAGGGTGTTAACTGTAGGCATAGTGGCTGTTCCATATTGTGTGCGCCTACTACATGAGTATCTTACTGTACATATCTCTGCGTGTGTATGTGTAGTCACATGTATATCTATCTATATATATATATATATATCTGTATTGGCATGTATGTGTCTGTGTATATGTATCCTGGGGATGTTGATTGCTTCCACATTTTAAATTTCCTGTGAGAGCCAGATTGTACTGCATGATATGTTACCAATGCCAGCCTGACATCATACAGGTGGGATGTAGTACTGTTAACATCTTGTGCCCATGTCGTGTCAGGACATAGTTATGGGATCTGCAACACTTGGCAGTGTATTGCAGGGTGGACGTGTTTGGCTGTGGGGGGGCTGAGTATACCTATTCATACAAAACGTATATTGTTTGGGGCCTCTCAACCCCATTAATGGTGCATGTGGACATTTATGATTTAGTTAATCTCCCTTTGATATCTACACAGGTATGTCCATATATGCATATATGGATATATATAACTATGTCTGTATCTACCTACATAGATATATATCGCTTACATATATGTAGTTTGCTGTGTATATGTAGACATATAGGTGTAGACATATACATAGGTTCATAGGTTTATACTAGGCTATCTGCCCTAAGGCATTTATAAGCTTAGCCCAAAGTTTTGTGGCTTACGCCACCCCTTATATGAAAAAATACTGTGCCCATTAGTTTGTTGTGCCTCTGTCCAGCAGTGACACAGAGATGATTCCCGGGGTAAACCTACGATCTCCCATCCACAGGTCAAGATTTCTCTTGAACAGAGTCAGCGAGGTGCTCTGCCTCACATGGACCGGGATTTATTCCACAGCATAGGGAGTCTCTGAGTGATAAATCTATCCCTCCAGCATGTCCTATTTATATCCGTGCTAAGGTTTAAGTCGCTTGCTCTAGTGGTTTTGGTGGATTTGGATTTTTTGAGGTGGAGCATGTCCATTAATTCCGGGTTGGACATGGCCTTGTATGTCAGGCACATGTCACCTCTGAGCAGACGGTATGCGACTGAATAGAGCTGGAGTTTCTTCAATCTGGCAGCATATGACAGATTTTGGAGTCCCTTTATCCTTTTGGTGAGGAACTTTTGGGGTCTCTCCAATTGCTGCAGATGTCGGGTGAAATACATCCCGAATGGGGCATTGTACTCGATCATTGGTCTGATAAGTGAAGAGTACAGGGGAACAATGACCTCACTAGATCTGGAGGTGAATGTGTCGATGTAGGCATTTGCATGTATATATGTTCATATATATTTATATATATATGTATATATTTCTATATACATATATAGATATGTTGTATCTGTTTAGATATTAATATATTTACACACACACATACATTTAGATGTTGGTATACATTCTCTGTACTGTTGCATGACTGGGCTGGATGATATGTTTCTGAAAACATCAGGTTTATGTACATCTGGCATGGCTTAGTGGTAAATCACTTTGTCTATGGTGGCAGGGTCCTAGGTTTCAGCCTTGCAGAGGCTGTTTATTTTGTTGCTGGGCAGAACATGGGCCGTTAGATACAGAGTGATTAAGGCACTTTAAAGCAGTTGTAAGCGGGTTTGCATGTGTTTGCGGGGAGGTGTAAGCACTGTTAACTTCCAGTTACAGTTTCTTATACTCATTTAACTTCTAAATTGCGCAATCTGTGTAGGCAGTGCTTACCCCCACGCAAACACACTTAAACCCGCTTACTGCTGCTTAAAAGTGCTTACTCCCGCGCTAATTTCTTTAAAAGAAAAGAAAAAAGGGTTAATAGGAAAGTGGTGAAAAAGGGGCACAAAGAGGGAAAGACAGTAGGGAAAATAGCTAGGGATGTGCAGGAAGGGTGTAGGAAGGTCCATAGCTGCCCATTTTTTCTATAGCAACAGCTGTGCATATACACTGAATTTGGAGGTAGAATTTGGACACTGAAACCCCTGGGAGAGGGGTAAGGACAACCGTAATAAGTTATAATACCAATTAGACCAGATTACATGTGTCCAGTGGACATGTGTATGAAATGGACAGCTATGTATAGAGCGAGATTTTTAACAGGTGAGAGTAGGATATTGGGGAGGGATAGTATGTATTTTTGGGGAGATAGGTTGGGTAGGTTAACAGACAAGACAAACAAGATGGATACATGGGCGGTATATGATACATGGGGGTAAACACCTTGATGGGGAGGGGTGTTGGGATTTTGGAAGCCCCCAAGCCCCCTAGTGGTAACAGTGGGACTGAGATCCCCACCCATGGGCAGTCACCACTGCACCTTCACAGCCCCGAAGGTGGCTGTGCTGGGGGTGGAGCCGTAGAGCCAGGCTGACTCTCTAATCATGACACGCGGCCCTCGAGCTGACGTAGAAGATCACCGAACTGCTCGCTGATCGCTCTACACACCACAACCCCGACCTGGCTACGGGTGACAGGTGCCACATCCCCTGAGGCAGTTCCACCCAAAGGTAGTGCAGGATCAACGGACAGGGAGGTCTGGGGTTTGGCCCCAAACATGCTGGTGCCCAGTGCCTTGGCCAGCTGAAGTGGGACAGGTGTGTCCGCTGGGACCGGCCTTCCCAAGCGTGCTATAGTGTTTAGATTTCATCATCATATATGGGTTAGTAATAGTCCACACATTCCAGGGTTAAGTATAACAGCATACATAGATATTCCCATTAACAGACACCAGATACAGAAGAGTTGCATAGCAAACAAAACACATGCATATATGGGACCACAGTGGTAATAAGAACAGCATGCAGATACGTTGATGGCAATATGCCAACAATGTTGGAATAATTCAATATGGCACATGCATGGGAACAATCAAACCATTGGACATTATCAGAGTCAGTACATACCAGCTGGGGTCGGTATGTTAATTATTGTTGGAGATAAGGTGGGGGGGGATGTCAATTAACAAGTAGTATATTCCTGTAGTCCACATTACTTTCCTAGTCAGTGCTGTTTTCTGTACCTTACAAGTCTTAGTACACTACCCTATAGCCTTATTTTGGTCAGTGATATGGCTGTTGTCATCATTGCACATGATCTGATTTTACCTGCAGTATACACCTCTTACCTGGTATACCTGTGGAGGGAATGTTTGTTAACACTGACTAACTGTTTGTACACATAAGCCCGGATTCCAGGTTGATGTTTTGCACTATACTATCCAACTCTTTCTGCACAGACTCTGGTCATGTGTTGAGCACATGCAGGTGTGCCTGCACATATCTAGAATATTGCCCTCTTCCACCTTTAGTGACCTGACACACACATGCTTTCCTACACAGTTATATTATGTAGCACAGTGTGGGCGACAGTGACCAGTGATTATTATTCAGAGAAACTGCAACACTCACAATCCCCTACATATTCCCCTGCCATATTCATCCCAGGGATCATGTCAGTAGCTCTGCTGGACAGGGGTCCAGGGAAGTAAATAGTGTGGGAAGAAATAGCCAGGGAATTGTTATGGCTAGGCTTGTATAGGCCCTAGGGCTGATAGCCTAGTACCAACCTATGAATCTATACTAGGGTGGAAAGTACCAGTACAAGTTATATTGGTCTGTATTTCTCAGCACAGTGTTCATATCCAATGTACCTGTGGGAGCAATGTTTCTTAGCAGTACCTGACTGTTACAAAGTTCCAAATTACACATTAGTATTATGCACATACATCTCACTCTGTTACTGTACACACTCTGGTCACAGCTTGACAACATGGGAGTGTAGATAGGCCATACTTGAAATATTACTCTCCTAATAGTTTTGGGGGTTGCTATCGTGACAGGTGTGTTCTCATGATGGTTGACAATCACTTGTATTCCCTGTTTGCCGGCTACACATCTGGGATCATCCCACAGTCTTACCAGGGGGACAGGCAGCAGATATGGGCACATATACTGGACATTCTGGCCTCATGTGTACAGTTGTGGGGTATGAATCTATATGCAGTCTACTTCCACTCTCAGGATTCAGATCATGGCTGTGTCTGCTACAAATTAAACACTGTCCATCACAGTTGTGTCTGCTATATTGATATTGCTGTATATCTCCAATCTGCTTTCTGTCTTATTAATCCCCTGTGCTTATGCATTCTGACCTTGTATGACAACACTCTTATACAGAATTCCTAGACAGTTATATGTTGTAGGACATTGTGGTTGACAGTGATGTGTAATACCTCATTATTCAGGGCAACTGCATATCATTGTTGTATTTCTGGGCACAGTGTTAGTATCTGACAGACCTGTGGGAGGAATGTTTATTAGCACTACATGAATGTTCCCACGCACAGTACCAGGTTCCACATTCCTATTATGCACATATGTCTCACTCTGTTACTTTACACACTCTGACCACAGCTTAACAATTTGGGGTGTAAATGGGACATACGTGGCTTCTTAGTCACATAAGGTATTAAGGAGTTGCTAGTGTGCCAGGTTTGTTGTCCTAGATGTGTGTCAATCAGTTGTATTTCCTGTTTGCTGCCTATACATCTGGGATCATCCCACTGATTTCCCAGGGGGACAGATTGATAGACAATAGATATGGGTCACTTTAATAGACATTCTGGACATATCTGTACAGTTGTGGGGTATGATTCTATATGCAGACTACTACCACTGGCAGGATTTGAACCGTGGCTGCGTGTGCTAAAAGAACAACAGTTCACATCTCAGTTGCATGTGCTTTTCATTTTTTGTTGTCTGCATTTTCCCTGTTTACTGTCTATGTGTCTCTCAGTTGTACTAAATGGCCTCTGGAGATTACACCTGTCATATACAGGCATTCCTACACATTCACTTTATGGTGCATGGTCATATGATACCAAAATATACACATGCAGTCCAGTAGTTAGACCTGTTTTGTCAGGATATTACACTTTTGTTGTCATACAAACAATATGAGACTCTTCCTGCCATATTCTCTAGTGTATGCAATACTTACCTTGAACAATACAGGTTTTATACTAGCAATTAATTTACTACTACTTTTATTTTTATTTCCTATGACAGTAAAAGCATGAGTATTACTGACCTGCCTCGCATCACAACCAGGCTAGGAAGCAGATATGGGTCTTCTGGTTCACGGCCCACTCTGTTGCAGCTGTTGGGGACATGAGGAATATTTAGCCATACCTATCCATGATATACCTGAGCTGGCACTTATTACACACATACTGGGGTGATACTTACACACATCTGGAACATCCCTTGATGCTCTCGCCTCTTGGAGTCACTCCGCCAAGAGGTCCTCCTTCCGCTGCTTCAGGTCAGCATAGTGGTACCTGACCTGCTCACCAGTTCGGGGTATGCCAGTGGCACTGGTGAGGTCGTGGGTGAGATGGTCCCAGGCCTCCGCCTTATATTGGGAGCCCTGGTACTGGCCCTGCAGCATTCTCTGTGCATGGTCTTTAATTAGGAGTCCTGCCATGACCTTCTCTGCACCCGGAAGTGCACTCCTTCTCCCCTTACTGCCATAGTGCCTGCAAGGGGAAGCTACAACCAGTTATGAGATGTATTCCTGCCTCTTGGGTTTAAGTAGGGCCGATTTCCTGCACTTTCCCATGATTGGCCAGTTTTGAAAAGGCTAAGCTATGAGCAAACCTGCTTATCTAAGGTTGGCATTGTTTAAAGAGGTATACCACTGGGCACAAAGTATTAGCTGGTCTACACATTACTCACACCTCCTAAGCTGGCCTGTGCAATGCTTAGCATTGCTTACATTAGACCTTCATTATAATGCCTTTTTGGCATTGTGTTGTTATTCATTACACCTTATATGTATGCCTGGTATCCCTGATTGATGTGTACGTACACTCTCTGGGGTCCTTGTGTTTTATTGGGGACTTCATAGGTAGGTACTAGGCTATCTGCCCAAGGGCATTTATAAGCCTAGCCAGAGTGTGTCGGCTTTTGTCTCCCCATTGATTAATTAACTGATCCTCTGTCAAGTAGAGCCAATGAAGTGATCCCAGGGGTGTATTTTCTGTTACCCATCCACTCGTCAAGGTTTCTCTTGAAGAGTGTTAGTGAGGGGCTCTGCCTGATGTAATTTGGAATTTTGTTCCAAAGCATGGGGAGTCTCTGTGACAGGAATCTATCCCTCCAGCATGTTCTATTTATTGTTGTGGCAAGGCTTAGCTCACTAGAGCATGTGGCTAGCAGTGACTTGGATTTCTTTAGGTGGAGCATGTCCATCAGTTCTGAGTTGGACATGGCTTTGTAAGTCAGACAGAGATCACCTCTGAGTAAGAGATATGCCACTGAGTACAGCCAGAGTTTTTTCAGTTGGGCTGCATAGGACATATGTTTGAGACCAGTAATCCTCTTGGTGAGGTACTTTTGTGGTCTTTCCAGCTGTTGAAAGTGTCTTATGAGGTACATCCCAAATGGGGCATTGTACTCTATGATGGGTCTAATGAGTGACGAGTAGAGGGGCACTGTAACCTCTTTATTTCTAGATGCGAACCCGTTAGTAATTAGATGGGCCACATAGAAGGATTTCCTAACTACTTTGGCAATATGATTGTCAAAGGAGAGATTACTATCTACTTGGGTCCCCAGATTTCTTATTACCTCTTCTGTATTAAGGGGGCTGCCACCTATGTGGTAATTCGTGGGTGTTTTGTTTTTCTCAAACGGGATGACTGTGCATTTTTTGGCATTTAGCTTGAGGCCATGACTTTGACACCAGGTGTCTGTCTCAGTAAAGCCCTTTTGGAGGATGTCTGTGTCAGCCAGAGAGTCAATTATGGCTCCCAGTTTGCAGTCATCGGCGAACTTGGTTAGCCATAGTCCTCCTGTGTTTGCCTGTGCTTCTGAGAAGTATATGCCGAACAGTAGGGGTCTCAGGACCGAGCCTTGTGGGACACCACTTGTGACTGGTTTAGAGTCAGACCTGGAGCTTGCTATTCTTACCATGTGAATTCTGTCTGTAAGCCAGTTGGCAACCCATCTTGTGACATAGGGGTTTTTGTTCAGGCTGGTGAGTTTTTCTGTAATACCCGAGTGGGGAATGGTGTTGAAAGCCTAGGCGAGGTCAAGGTAGGCTGTGTGAACCACCTTTCCCTCGTCTATGGCCTTGGTGACTGTCTCAAAGAACTCAACCAGGTTTAGTAGGCATGATCTGCCCTTAACAAAGCCAAACTGGGTCAGGTCAAGTGTTTGGAGGTTCCCAGTGTCTTTGTTAATGAGCTCCATGATGATGTGCTCCATAGCCTTGCAGACCAGGCTAGTTAGGCTTATGAGGCGATAGTTACCAGGGTCAGTTGTGGCCCCTCCTTTGCGGAGAGGAATAACCGTTGCTGTGCGCCATTCTATGGGCATGTAGTCTGTGGAGAGGCTGAGGTTGATCAGTGTGTTTAGGTGGGGGGTTAGTTTGTTCTGTAGTTCGTGCAAGATGCAGCCTGGGACACCATCTGGTCCCATTGATTTTTTGTTTTTGGCTTTTGAAAGGGCTGTTTTCACATGTGCATCTGTGATTTTTGGGACACTACACTTTTTCTGTATTGTTGTGGGCCCTTTTAGAGGTAAGAGGGGGGTAAAGTTTGCACTGAATCTATCTGCCAGGATGTTGGCAATATCATTAGGTTCAGTATATTTTGTGCTATTTTGCACTAGTTCAGTGCATATCTGCGAGTTGCCACTTAGATTATTAACATAGCTAAAGAAGGCTTTGTGGTTATCTTTTGAATCCCTGGCTATTTTTCTTTTGAAGTTAGTCTTGGATGATTTCATGAGGGACCTCAGTTTCTTACTGATACTGATCAGGGATGTCTTTCCTTCTTGGGATTTGCTTTTTTTCTGAACTAGTTTCCTCCTTCTATTGTATAGCCTGTTTATTGTAGGGGTCCACCAAACTGGTTTCCTTCTCTTACAGGAGTGAGTCTTGGTTTTGCTAGGTAATGGCATGCCCCATGCATCCTTGTAGGTGCTCATAGAGTGCATTTGTAAAGGTTTCTGCATCTTGGGCAGCGTTATCCTTTAGCGTGGGGGGCTGTGAAACTTACCACCTCTGTCTTAAGTAAGGTGAAGTTTGCTTTAGAAAAGTTTTTTACTGTGGTTTCCGTAGTTGGGGGTGGTGGTGGGGTATGGACATCCAGAGTGATTAGTTTATGGTCTGATCTAACCAATGACGGGTTGACCTCTGGTGTGGAACACCTGTCGCCGATGTTGGTGATGACCAGGTCCAACATGTTTTCACCTCTGGTAGGGGAGTTTATCAGCTGATCCAGGGCGTTTGAGTTGATGAATTCCAGGAAGCGCTGGGCCTTGGAATTTGACTCGAGTAGTTTTCCCAGTGAATGGTAGGGTAATTGAAATCGCCCAATATCAGGGTATTTGGTAGGACCTTCATGTTTTCCATTGTCTCCAGAAAGGTGGAGTGGTGGTCCTGTGTCATGGAGGGTGATCTGTAGCAGGCCACAATTTGCATTGCAGATTTCCCTAATGTTAGTTGCACATAGAAGATCTCAGAGGTATCATTTTGCGCCACTAACCTGGAGGTGTAGGTATCCTTGATGAATATAGATACACCCCCTCCTTTTGTGTTTCGATCCGTGTTCTGTGGCCGAAATGTGTGGTATGAGTTGTAGCCCGGTAGTGCCGGGGTGCTCTCTGGAGCCTTGAACCAGGTTTCAGTTACTGCACAGATGTCGACGTCCTCCATACTGAGGAGTGCTTTGAGTGCATGCATTTTGAGATTTAAACTCCTGGCATTGAGTAGCATAACCCTCAGTTTTTTGTTAATTGTGCTGTTTACAGAGGTGGGTTTGACTCTTGAGCTTTGCCTAAAAAAGGCACTATGGGGCAGCAGTTACACCTCACTTCTGGGCTTACTTCTGTACTCCAGTTCACATATGTATGTTCTATAGTGGGTTATAGCACATATGACTGTATACTGATGCCTTTCACAGGTTCAGTTTGGTTATACTATGGTGAGGACATGTTTACTACTACCTCATTCTTCTGTACTTCTGTGATGGCTTGGTGGATAACTACTGGGACTATAGTGTATAAGGTCCTGGGTTCGAGACCTGCATGGCTGTTTATTTTTTTGATAGGCAGAACAAGGGCTGTTGGATACAGAGTGATTAAGGCACTTCTGAGCAGTTGTAAGTGGGTTTGCGTGACGGTAAGCACTGCTTACCTGCCGTTACATCTGCTTACAGAGAGTTAGCTTTAGAATTGCTTAGCCATTATAGGCATTGCTTACTGCCACGCAAACGAGCTTAAGGCCGCTTACTAGTGCTTACATGTGCTTACTACTGCTTATTTGTGCTTAGACCTGCTTAGTAGTGCCTTATTCATTATGACACTGACACCTCACATGTGCATTTACTGCAGTACTCCAGTTAATAAATATATGTTATTTAGTGGGTTATGCAACAAAAATATTGGCCATAACGTGATTTGTCATGTAAAATAAAATATGCTGCAGTGGGACTCGAAACGGGAATGTCTGCTCATTAGGTGAATGCTCTGCCCACTAGACTATTGCTGTGCTGCTTCATCTGCATATATCTTCCCTGTTATCCTCTTCAGCCTTTTAAGCTGCTTTAACTGTAGCTAAGCAATGGGCATACCCGCGCACCTACGGTTAGCTTCAGTCAGCTTTTTAATAAAAAAAATACGGTTTCTTCATTTTTTTACTACATTCTGTTGCTGTTATACACAAGGGGGACTATTGGTGGGGATATGCAGTCACCTGTGAGTGGTCTTGCTCATTGCATACCCCTTTCTACTGTTCGACATTGCAGGGGCATGTTTATTCTGAGAGCTCTGCTCTCAGACACGCCCCCTGCACTCTTACACGCTACGTTTAAGCCTAGGAGTTTGAGCAGCGTGCCTTATTAATATGCTTGGCGCCCTGCCATCCTGCTCCTAAAAAGGTCACTTCCATGCTGGACTAAGCTAGTCCTGCATGGAAGTTTAGTAAATCCGAGGGTGTATTATTTTCATTTTAAGTTTACAATTGTGCCATTTATGATTTTTTTTTTCACATTCACTTAAACTTTGCTGCAGAGTTATAGATTATTCATGCAACACAGTTTCATAAATATATAGTTAATAGATACAGTAATTTTTCCCCATATTCCTATACAAGTAGGAATGGCTTTATAAATGAAAGGTCTAGTCTTTTTGTATTATTTTGATAAACTGTTTGTGTTAAATCGTATGATAATTCCTTCTTGGTATTAGCTTTATTGAAATGAACTAGTTTGGCCCGATAAAATATTCTTTCATTATAATATTTTACTAGGTGACATTTTTCCCAATCAATGACCAGTCTACATTATTATGCTTGACTTACGTCGGTCTTTTCTTTATGCAATCTTTGGTTTAATCAGCATTCCTTCATTTATTCCACAGACTCATAAACGTCATGAAACTACTTACAAACAAGCTATTTTGCGCATTTACTGGCTCTTAATACATTTAAATTTCAAGATATTCTGTAACAAGTGATAGAGGTAATGAGAAAGAGGTTGGAGTTTTATTCTAAACAGACATTGTTTTTTTGCATATCAAGCATTTGCCAGACCCTGCAGGCAACCAAAGCTGTTTTACTTTTGTTGGTATTAGAAGTACAGAAAAAGGGGTGATTGTGAATGAATAAGAAGTAAAACTCTGATCCTTAGAATTCTAGAACTATATTGTGAATGAATGTGGTGAACATGCAGCGTTTTAGACTATTTCCCCTTCAAAAGGGTACAATGGTCTCAGAGTTCAAATATATAAGGAGCAGGGTTGCTGATGATACAGGTCCCTTCATCAGCGGTACATGAGTGATCCTCTGCCAAAACACTTAAAAAAGGTATAACAGCAAATTTCTACTTTTCTTCTTTTTTTTCTGTTTGTATCTCCACTTTATTTTGGTGTAACATGATTCACACTAGTATGTCTTGCATTTCTTGGAGGGGAAAGACACACACACACACACACACACACACACACACACACACACACACACACACACACACAGAGAGAGAACCACTCTGTACCAAATTTAACAGCATCACAGGTTTAGTGTTTTTGATTCAGTAAAGGACAGTGAGATTTCTTCACAACAGTAATTGATGCACAACTACCCCGTACATTCACGCACTAGCATTCCACCATGTCCAAAGGAGATATGTCATTCACTACAAAGACCATCAATACCAACAATCTTGTCAGTAAGAATGCAGAGAAATAAATAATGAGATGCCTACCTGAATGAAATCAGTTGGGTGACATTTATGGATAACTGCTGCTAAAACCAGCAGATAGGGATGAAACTAAAAATACTTTTCTAACTGTAAGAATAATTAAACTGTGAATGCAGGAGAATTTTATGTACATAAAATTATTAATGTACCTATAACACATCAGTACCAAGAAATAGTGACCACTTAATTTTAACTGCAGCAAAGGACTGCTGTGGATCTATTATTTACTTCTGAGAGGGAGCTCCTCCCACTCCCCACCCCCCCAAAAAGGTCATCTAGGTACCACTATTTAAATCTAAAAAAATGGTATGAATTAACTTGATTTAGTAATAGTAAGATTACATTTTAACAAGTAAAGAGTTTTTGAGAGGATGTAACCATTCCAACTAAAAGGACAACAGACACAGAAGCCATGTGACAACTCTGTGAAAGTAAATTCAGTGAGTTCCAGTCCTCAAAAACAGTTTCACTGAAAACTTACATTCCCCAAAATTGATTTTACCTTTCCTTATTTTTTGTAAATTTGAATTTAGTATATAAAGGTTTTAGGGCATGTGGGTTTGCCTCATGTGGGAGAAGCTGTCCTACAAAAATAAATACATACATAAATAAGTAAATAATTCAGAGTTTTGAGGCTCACCGAATTTACCCTTGATGATTTGCATTTATTTATGAACATTTTATTGACTAAAATAGTCTGGCTAGGGAAAGAGCACCTTTTCAGTGGAGTCCTGAGAGGAAAAGCTTCATTAAGTATAGTAATGCTAGTAAAGACACTTAAAGATCAGTCATAAATGTAACTGCAGATAATGAAGTTAATATTAGTAGTAAAATAAGTTTAAAACATAAATTATGTGCAAATACTGTACAATACTGAGATCTAAGGATAAAGTAGGAGATCAATGGAGGTGGGAGGAGCCGAGGAAATTAGAAGCTGAAATTTAAAGAAAAGTTGTAAGGGTGAAAGTATTAATGGTGGAAGTGGAGCGACTTTTGGCTTCCCTTTCTGGTATAGCAGTAGCATTTTGGACATGAGTCTGATAAGGAAGCTAGAGTTCAGTTGATTTAGTCTTAACAGTTCATCTAAACCATTTGTCATTGGCTTGAGGGTTAGCTGAAGCTGGAAGGTTAGAATGCTGTGTCTTTTTTTCCCCACCTCAAGTACTTTAATTAATTTTTCCAGTACTGATAGCGAAGTACAGCATAAAGGAGGTGCTGCACTCCTGAGTGTTTCATCCTTCAGATATTCATTAAACAGAAGTTCCATCTGCTTGAGTTGGTGGTAGATGCAAAAGATCCCATAGCTGGTATTTAAAAGAGTTTTGGAAGCTCTCCATTGCTCTAGCCAATTTTCCCATAGTAAGTTTGAATGACACCTTGAGTCTTCCCTTAAAAAGAGCCTGCTGACCTAGTAGGACTAATTTGATCAACAAAGTATAAATAATAAATAAACCACTTGCTAACACAAGGTATATAATCAGATTCTGGTGGAAACTATTCCCATACATTCTGCATTTGGAGTAATTAATCCGTCAGGCTTAGACCAAATATTGTTTTATTTACATTGACCAGAAAACTCACCTTTTATTCCAGGCAAAAGCATTTAGTTGCATAGAACTGATAGACTTTAAATTATCTGCCATAGTGGGTAGATTAATGTACCTCTGTAAAATCTAGGTGTATTCTTCCTCCAAAAAAGGTTAGGGTGAAGGATGATGTCAAAAAAATTGGCGAGACAGCTGTGTCTATAAGTAGACAGGTCTAACCTGATTATACTAATGGTACTTCAGCTTCTGCCTTTAACATACCCAGTCAGGAGGGAATGCATGTAAATCTGTGATAAAAGTAAATGTACTTGTATCAGCAACATGCAACCCCAGTCTGTTTTTAACCAAAAAACTTTTGTGGCATGTACAAATCAGTTGAAAGTGGGCCAAATAATACATTTCTTCTATATGGGTTAAAAAGTAAATTATCAGGTGACATATTCATTGCCAGTGATTGTTGTACAGATTTTTACGGCTTGACATGGAACACACTACACTTATCTCACAGTAGTTCATACCATAGCAGTGCTCTGACTTCCTGTTCAAGACAGCTTCATTGCAGTAAGCAAAGAATAAATAAGAGATACATGATTACCATAGCAGATACATGTCCTTCTTCATTCTGTAAAGGCAACATTTGCCTTTACAGTGCCATTTAAGATTTTCTTAGGCTGTTGTAAATTTAATTTGAGGACATATTTTAAATGTGAATATGTAGTTTATAGTCACATAAACATTACTTTGACTGCAAGCAGATTTTAAATGTGTATATCGCTAAGGCAGGGCCGGTCTTACACGTAGGCCAACAAGGTGGCCACTTATGATATCCTACTTGTAAGGGTACACTTGTTTTATTTATTTATCTTTAGAGGAACAAACTATGTTTTTTCTTTGGTTTAAAAACTAAGCAAATAAGGCATCCTGTTAGTGAAATGGGCCTGTGGTATGACGTGTGACCCAGAGGGGAGGTGATCCACTAATCTTACATCACATTAGACTGATCATTTCAAGGTCATTGAGCAGAGACCTTGCAATATTCACATGCAGCTGTGAAGCCTTCAAGCCATGTTTTTTTTTTTTTTTTTTTTTTTTTTTTTTTTAACAATAAGAATTATAAATCTCTAATCCATGATTTTTGCTGACTGACTGTAATGTTCACAAATTTACTTGAAAAATCAAAAATGTTATAAGGGACAGAGGTAAAAAATATGAGACAAAATCATGGACATTCCAAATTCTGGACAGTTGAGATGAGAGAAATGGCGTAAAAATAGAAGCAGTCAGATGAGTGCTATTTTATTATTTTTACAATGACGCTGCCAGTGATCAACCAGATATTTTTGGAAATATTTATGGCATTGTGAGTTTTGTGGAGCAATTTGGAATACGTAAATGTGTAGCAACTTGTTTGTGTGGCAGTGAAATAATATTATGTAGCCATCTGACATTGGGGGTATAACTGCTAGGAGGGGAGTTGGGGTTGGCTGAATGCAAGTAACTGGTCCTGTTGTTGTTTGCTTAAGCAATCATTATATAGCTTTGCAAGACTAGTGAGTATTTGTGAGAAGTAAGCTGGACTACATAACTGGACACCTGATATACGCAGCAGAGTAAATGTAATTGTTTTAGATGTCTGTGGAGGAAAATGACTAGCTGTCTGCTGCTGTTTGATTACTATTCTGTCTTTGTAGAACTACTGTGCTTTATGTGAAGCAACATGCAATACTTTAATATGTGCCTACTGTTTAGAACAAAGGTGAAAGTAAGTCTGGATTTACTACTAATAATGTTAAGCAAATCATCCAACTTTTGACATGTAGAACACAGGTTACCAGTGTTATCAGGTGTTACCTTTAAATAAACATAGCATTTTCTACACTGTACATGAAAATTGTGCTTTAGCAAATCACTAATGGCATACTCATTTAAGGAATCCTTTCAGCTACAAATGAATAAACAATTCTAAAAGAAAAGGATAATCAAAATCAGTTACCACAGAAGTCAAAGAGATTTTAAGTCAAGTTCTATTAGAAAAAACACATGGAAAATATACAGCTAAATGTTAAATTAAGTACAATAATGTCATCACTCTGACCTTCCGTACCACAGCCACACAAAAGTTGGATTTCCTTTACAAAACCGCAGTAACTTTTGCTCGCAGTCATACCTTGTTATAACAGTAATGATCAATAAAAAAAAAAAAAAAAAACACAGGATTGTTTAAGATAAGCTCTGGTGTTTGGTCAGCTTTGAGCATTAAGCTCTGAATACTATTTATTTCTTCCTTCAAATAAAAAAGTAAGTGAATTTCTTTTTTTTTACACATGATTCTTTGTTCAGTCTATCATTGGATGAAAAGGCTGAGGAAAAAAGCTTTGGAATGCACAATAGGATGTCTGTAACACTGTGGTTTCTGTGTGCCTAATACCTTCATCTTATTTTAGCTATACACTGTAGTCTTGGTGAATTAGTGTGTGTTGAAAGGAAGCAGAAAAAGCAAAGTGGAAGAGTTAATACTGAACTTCTTTCCTTAATCATGGTTTTCATTTAAGCCATTGTTGGATGAAATTGACAACTGAATACAATTGTTTTCACTGCAGTTATGACAATGTAGTTGTGGTCATTTAGGATATGCTGAAAGAAAGCAGAAAAAAAGCAAAGTCGACGAATTCTCAAGGTTCATTTTCTTTCTTTAATCATGGTTTCCATTCACGCCTTCGTTGGATGAAAAGGTTATTTAAAAACTCTAAAATTCTCCTCAGAGCATTTGGAACTCGCATGGCTTCTGTAGGTTTTGCAACCTGCAGACCTCTGGCTTAATGCATTTGTTTCTTCCACAGTTATCGTAGTGCAGTATTGCCTAGATAGAACATGTTGAATGAGTGAATTCCTACAGGATAAAACTGAAGAGTAAGGCAAACTGTCAGAAAAAAGGAAGAAAAAACAGTAATCTGGATAGTGTGAGCACGCCAGGATAGGGGGTGAGGGCAGCACTGTATGTGGAGGGAAGTGCAGTGGAGAAGTGGCATTGACTTAGAGTGGCAGTTCACTTAAGGCCACCATGAAGATTGCAGTTTGATAGAATGAAGAGGTATTCATTCTGAGACAGAGCATATGTCCTGCGCGGGTGTGTGTTTCTGTGTCTGTGTGTGTGTGTGTTTGTGTGTGAAAGAGATGCAGGTGCATTATTTTCAATGAAAGTGTGAAATTCATCTTAGCAATATTGTTCATTTAAAATAAAACTATATAAACTTTACAGTGGCGTGTTTCATTTTAATGTGCTTATAGGAGACAGTTGTTTTGCAATATGCTACTTAAGCTCTAGCGTTATAACTTGCAGACATAATTTACCTCATATGAGTTTGAGTGTTTTCTACTGCTGAAAGTATTTCTCAACATATAAGGTTTTTACAGAACACTGAACAAAATTTGAAGAACAGTTCATTGGATTGAATACGTGGAGCATGAGGATACCTCTCAGTCTCTTAGAGCAAGAAATCTGGACAAAGCCACAAATAATGGGGGTACAAAGGCCACAAAAAATAGGCAGTTTTTTAAATACTGCTCTTACAAAGTTAGAAAGTTGATAGACTAATAGGTTTTGAATTAGCATGAATTTTCTGAAGGATTTGAAGTCTGAACCTCAAATGTCTTTCATTTTCTGACTTCACTCTTCAATGATTTGCTAGTGATTTGCCTGAAAACCACAATTTTATGAGAAATAGGCCAAAAATATGAGGCAAAAATCTGGACATTCTGTAAAATATCTGGACAGTTGAGAGGTATGAGCATGATCTACTTTGGTTAGATACTGTAAGATGAGGACAAAGCCTACAGCATCCTTAGTGACCGACCTAAAATGTATTGTGTTCTATGAGACATAGAGAGACAGCTTTAAAAAAAGCAATGGAGAAAGTTAGATCTCTGTTGCTTTTTTTTAAGATATCTCGCTATGTTAAACTCATTTAACATAGCGAGATAATAGCAACAAAGCTCTTCAGTTCTCAGAAGGGACCTTTTTCCATTAGTATAAGTCTGATTTACAATGGGCACGCTGACCAATCAGCGTGCACGTTTTGTTACATTAATGGTGGGTCTTTGTATAATTCCTTTTTTAACCGCTGGTAACTCAGGTTTAACTGCAATGGTCCACAATTGAAGTTAAACAAGGCAGATATTTAATCAGTCTTACTTGGCTTTCCTCAACTAAAGTACAACATTGTTGTCTTTTTTCACCATTTAATTATTTGTTAAATTATACTACTGTGCTAATGTTACATTATGTTTAATGTCTGAGATCACAGTATTTTGCACAAA
Source organism: Protopterus annectens (assembly GCF_019279795.1). Taxonomy (NCBI): domain Eukaryota; kingdom Metazoa; phylum Chordata; order Ceratodontiformes; family Protopteridae; genus Protopterus; species Protopterus annectens. The sequence goes on from NC_056744.1 coordinate 222,645,838, forward strand.
GCTACATGTTCATTATGTTATGTGCTGTTTTGCTAGATCATTTTTTCATACAGCTGAAATCATTCCTGTGTACCCACCTAGTTTACTGATAGAAGAAGCATTGTTATATACCCAATATAGTGTCTAAACCAACTTTAAATTAGTCTGCATGTGTCTGTTGTCTAGGGCATTGTTTTACTACCTAGAGCATTCAGATGTAGCCAAATTATATTTGTAAATGTGATTTTTGATTTAATTTTTTTGTTCTTTGTCTGTCACAGTAGCTGCTCATTTGATCCATTCTATATAATGGCAAGTGAATCTGTGTAAGCCTGAATGGCAAATAAACACTTCTCACCACAAGTAAAATCTGTAAGTATTCACATTAAGATGAGTAGCAGCCACAGTTAGTTAAAATCAGTGCCACTAAGTGAGAAGATTATACTTAGTTATTCATTTATTTATTTGTTGACCGGAAGACAGTAATGCAATTTTCACTGGAGTTCTAGGAAGAAGAAATGCATTAAGACTGCAGAACATAAGTCATACAACATGCAAAATAGCATATGCAGAATACACATCATTTAAACTGAAGATGACTTCAAATAAATTGGTTGAGCCTTCTAATCTATTCAAATAATTAATTCTCAAGACATCCCACAGTATATAATAAATGTGCGTTCTGTGAACTTGGCCTTATAATGGAGTTTGTTCTGCAAGCAAGAGATGTGTCCAAAGAACTATAACACTAAAGTAAAAAAAAGATAAAGGATAAAAGCAAAATTGTAGCTGTATAGACATAGTTGCATGCATTACAGAACAGATTCCCGAGGGAGTAGATCCTCTGTGTTTCATACTGGGAATTCATCTCATTGAGAAAATTAAGAGGTCGTATTTTAGAAGGGGAGCAAGTTGCCAGAGGTGTAGCTATGGTGGGGTGAAGGGGGCAGCCACCACAGTTGCAAAGTATAAAGATCAGGCTTCATTTTTCAGTCATAATGGAAGTGTTGCAGTGCTGTGTGCCTTCAGCACATTACTGGCATTCAGAAATCCTTCAACTGTCCAGATGTTTGCAGACTGTCCAGATTTCTGCTCCATATTTTTGGTCTATTCCTCATAAAATTTGAGGTTTAGTAGCAAATTACTGAGGACTGAAGTCAGTAAATAATGACATACTTTTGAGTTTTAGACTTCATATCCCTCAGACAAATGCATTCTAACACACATCCTGTTGTTCTAGCAACTTTCTAAGTTTAAAAAATCAATATTTAAAATCTGTCCCTTATTTGTGGGCCTTTGTCCTCCCATTATATTAGGCTTTTTTCCAGATTTATTGGGCTAAGAAGTTAAGAGGTACTGATATTTACAGTCACAACTGAAGTGCTGTAGTGCTTTGTGTATGTCATTAACTGTGGCAGGTTCTTACTGCAAATGTAGCGAGCTGTGTGCTACAGTTTAAAAGGAAACATGAGTGTTTTTTGGGGGGGGGGGTTCTCTACTTAAAGTTGAGGAGGAAGGTAGTAGATCAAGGAATGACACTGGATACAGGAATAACTACCTAAACCTCTGCAAGATCCCTAAACCCCATGCAGGGAGTCCCCACCCACTTGCATTATTATACTGACCGCGCAGTTGCCAAACTATGGAGGAAAAAAAAAACAAAAAAACGGACTCTAAATCAGGACCTACTAGATAAAGCAGGACAACAACAATTGGTATTGATAATGGGTGACTTGAATGCACATATCGGGACAGACAGAACAGCCTATGAGGACTGCCTGGGCCCACATGGGTGGGGCAACAGGAATAAAGAAGGAGAAGTCATTCTAGATTTCTGTCTGGCAAATGGCTTGATAGTACAGTGTAGTGCAGTCCTAACTTGTGGGATTTCCCTCTATGGTGGCCCTTATTCAGCCCAACTACCAGAGAAAAATTTCCTCCCTCCCACGTCCAGGATCCGGCAGACACCCTATCTGATGTCACTATGCTTGGGTAGAAGGGGAGTTCACCAGTGCCATGACCTCTATTCTTTCTTGCCATTGGAGCCTGAAGCAGAGTGCCAGTCAGTGCTTTGGTTGCTCCACACCAGGGAAAGAAGACTCCAAAAAGTTAAGTACCCCATTGGGGAATCTTTTATGTATCGTATGACTAATTTCAGAGAAAATTAATAATTGTCTCCACTGTGGCAAACGGATTCCACACCAGGACTTTCACTCCTTTTGTGTGACTTGCTTGGACCCAGAACATGATGTTCCCAACTGTCATTTTTGTGTATGATTCAGTAGCAAGACCATTAGGCGGAGGGCTAAGATTCTAGCTAAACACCTTAGTGAGTCATCAGGCCATTTATGTCCTATGACTTATGCCAGTTGATCTGAACTAGATATTGCTAAGTGAAAAATAGATAAGGAAAAACACCCCAGGCTTAGGGCCTTGGACAATTCTTGCTCGCCGTTGGCCAATCCTTCTAAGCTTGTTATAACTTGAGAAAGTGAGGTGCTTTTGCAGCCCTCTTCCACAGCCAAGGTGGTGGCACAGGCCTCTATCAAGAATCGTTTAGAGTCTGATATGCCTCTTGGTCCCTTAACATCTTTTCAAGGTGTAGGACTCAATTTGTTAGTGTGGTCCAGGACCATTTTGCAGATCCAGGCTTCTGACAAGTGCGCTAAGACTGATGAAGACTTTACACATCTCCAGGACATTTCAGCAACTTTTTGTCTGCAGGAGCTGGGTGCGCATTCTGCATCAGACATCAGCATCAGAACTAAGCCTAAGGCCACTCACAAAAAGCAGCTTCCTCCCAGCCCCAGTCTAGGCCTACCAGTTTCATTCCCAAGCTTACCAACAGCATCTTGTGAGATTGGCTGAAGATCTAATTTCTCTGGTTAGATCCAGACAGCCTTCCCCTGAGTCCTACCCAGGTAAAAGAAAAAGGGACACCTCTCCAGATGACCTTTCTGATCCCTTTGAGTCACTTGATGATTCTAACAAGGAGGACCGCAGCTTTGAAGAAGGTGTTTCCATTACCTCCTCTGAGGATTCAGACTTAGAGGAGAACCTGGCATCACCCTCCCATCCTGAGGATATTTCCTTTGGGGAAACTCTGCACACCTTGAGGGAACACTAACAGTGGGAAAGTCAAGATTACCCTCAATCAAAGAAAAGAATTGTGGAATTTCTTAACCTGCCTAAACACAAACCCCTCTCCATACCTCCTGTTTTAGAGGTGGTGGATGATGTATTTCATAATTCTTCTTTAAAACCAGACTCCCTGCCTCTTACTCCTAGAAAGCCTGACAGGTTTTATAGGGTTCTGGATTCACACAAACATCTTTTCTCGAACCCTGTAGTAGATCCTGAGGTTGTGTACCCTGGCCCTAAAGGAGAAAAAGCTATATCTTCCAATAGACCCTTGCCCACAAGTAAAGAAATTAGGACCTTAGATTTGGCAAAAAGGTTTAAGCATCAGCTCCCCTCACTTTAAGAGCCTTGAATTGCCAGTTTCACATGGTTAAATACAAAGAAATTATTCTGGATCAGATGAAGCAGAAACTGATGGGCACAGAGAAAGAGTCTCTCTAACGAGTTATTGGATCTTTGTAATTCCTATTCTCAGGTTGCAAAACACGCCCTGCACTGTGGCTATGATGCTATAGAAGCATCCAATAGGGATGCAGTTATAGACTCTGTCATCAGAGGACATGCTTGGCTGAGGGAGCAGTCCCTTCCAGAACATGTCATATCTAACCTCCCTCCTGAATGCCCCATTGGAGAAGGACTTTCTATTTGGCTCCAAGGCTGAGGGTGGACTCAAGAAAATAGAAGATAAGGCCAAGTCCATGCAGACTGTTAAGGACTTTCTTCAAGTCCATCTTCCACATTTCAGCAGAAACTACCTTACTAGGCACTGGTTCTTTCCTTCCCAGTCTAAGGCTAGGCAAAGAAAGCCATGTAGGGAAAGGAGTCAAAGATAGCACCAAAGGCCTAGACAATGAATTCAGAACCAATTAGGCCAGGGGTTCAAGGCCACACGCCCCTAGCAGGGAGCAACCGTGACTCATCCATGGTACTCCCTGCCCCCTCCCTTCCCTTCCTCAACCTCCTCAGTCTCAGGCTAGGGGGGAGACTATCATTATTCCACAGAAACTGGGCTGACGTTACTACAGACCAGTTAGTGCTAAACATTATATCAACCGGGTTACAATCTCATATTCTAGCAACCCTTGAATCCTCAAGGCTTCCCAGACATTCCATCAAACCAAAAAATAGAGGCATTGACTCAGGTACAGTTGCTGTGTGCTCAGGGCAGTCGAACCATACCAAATCACTTAAAAGAAAGAGGATTTTACTACAGACTCTTCCTGGTACCCAGAAAAAGAAGGCACATGGTGGTCAATACTGGACCTGTAAAGAGTCAAGCAATTCCCGCAGGTTCCAAAATTCAAGATGCTAACCCTTCAAAAACTTCTGCCCATGATCTCTCCAAATGCTTTCTTGGTTACCCTGGAACTAAAAGATGCATACTTGCATATTCCCATAGAGGAATCACACAGAAGATTCTTACGCTTCACAGCAGTACTGTGTCAGTTCTGTGCTCTACTCTTTGGCTTGTCTACTGCTCCCAGGGTCTTCACAAAATGCCTAGCTCCACTGATAGCCTTCTGCAGAACAAAAAGGGTCCAAATCTACTGTGGATGACTGCCTCATCCAGGCAACAAACCTGAAAAACTCAAATAAGACTTTTTGTTCACCCAGAAGCTTTTAACTTCTGTGAGGTTTGCCATCAGTGCACAGAAATCTCAAACAGACCTCTCAACCAGGATTGTGTTCCTAGGGGCCCTACTGGATTCAGCTGTTCAGAAGGCCTTCTTACAACCGGCCAAGGTTTCCTTCCTGACCCTGTACTTATCATGGTCAGGGCTTACCTCACAGTCAGGGAGTACCTCAGGGCCTTGGGCTGTATGGTGTCTTGCATCCACATGTTTCTCCTGGCCAGACTGCACATGAGGAAACAGTAATGGCACCTCAAGAATGTGCGGTGCCAACATTCACAGCCTCTCACAGCCAAGATAAAACTGATTCCTTGTGTCAAGAAGGAATTTGCCTGATGGTTCCAGGCTTTCTCCTTCAACCTGGGTCTTCTCTTCAGATTCATCCCTCAGGAGACAAACTCTGACAACAGACGCATCAGAAGTAGCTTGAGGAGCCCACTTCAACTGCCTCCAGATTCAAAGAAAGTGGGACTCTAAGTTATCAAACACATTAATCTAAAATAACTTACGCCAGTTCAAAATGGCCTGATAGCTTTCCAAAAGAAATAGAAGCTAGAAGTACTAGCAGTGAAGACAGACAATACTACAGGTATGTGGTACATACACAAGTAGAGGGGGACCCACTCTTACCGGCTTTGCTGCCTAGCAGTGTATGTTTGGGAAAAAGCACACTGACTAGGGTTACATTTCATGGCGTAGTACATCCTGGATGTACACACCCAACTAGCAGATCACCTAAGCAAAAACCTGTCAGACTCGCACGAGTGGCGACTGCATCGGGAAGTATTTCTCAGTATAGCCAAGAATTGGGGTATGCCACTGAAAGACCTTTTTGTCCACAAGGAAAATGCTCACTTGAAAAAGTTTTGACCCAGGGACAAAATAAAGTCAGCCTGGAAGACAGATGCTTTCTCTTTCACTTGGACTGACCTCTTCCTTTATACTTTCCCTCCAACACCTCTGCTCCCCAGGGTATTGCTAAAGATAACAGAAGAGGGGCCAAGAGTAATACTAGTAACCCCAGATTGGCCCAGGCAGCATTGGGACCCTCTGCTACTCAGCCTAAACAGCACGGAGCCATGGCAGCTGCCACAGAGAATAGACCTATTAATGCGGGATAAGGGCAAGATTGTACACCCCAACCTGAAGACCCTCAAACTGTCAGCATGGAGGATACTGTAACTTCATGGAAAGATTTTCTTCTTGACAAGTAGGTCCAAGATATTCTAAAAGAAGCCAGAACACCTAGCACATGCAAATCTTACTCCGCCAAATGGAAAAGATTCTTACTTTGGTGTGGGCAGAAAGCACAAAATCCTCATCTAGCCAAGATCCCTGTCATTCTGGCCTATTTGGCCAGCCTTTTTGACAAAAGTTTCTCTTACTCCTCCATAAAAATTCATACTTCAGCTATCTCAGCTTACATACCTGCCCTGCCTCTCATCTTTTTTCACCCCTTCATGAAAACGTTTCTGAGTCGGATAGTTCACATTATGCCACCCAGAAAGGCTCCTGTTCCACCGTGGAATCTCAGTTTTGTGTTGGAAAAACTTAACCTTCCACCTTTCAAACCAGTTGCTTCCTCTGAGTTTAAATTTTTGTCCTGGAAGACTGCTCTTTTGTTAGCTATCACCTCTGCAAGAAGGGTTTCCTGAGCTTCAGGCCCTCATGTCTGTGGAACCATTCCTTATCTTCCACCCAGACGGAGTCTCACTCAGGACTAACCCCGCATTTATGCCAAAGGTGATGACAGAGACCTCCTAAAATCAAGCCATACATTTACCTACTTTCTTCCCCAACCCCCAAAACACGGGAGAAAGGATACTCCATTCCTTGGATGTACATAAGCAGCTCTGTTACTACTTAGACAGAACCAAGACAACCAGAAAATGAGACCAACTGTTTGTGGCCTTTGCCAGTAGCTCTGAGGGAAAACCAGTTTGTGAACAAACTGTATCAAAATGGATCTCCCACTGCATTTCCTTCTGTTACAGCCATCATGGTAAGAAACCCTCAGATGCTGTGAAGAGACATTCCCCCAGGACTACTGCTACCTCTATTGCTTTTCTTAAAGGATTTCCCATGAGGGACATTTTTGAGCTTGCAACTTGATCTTCACTGCATACCTTTAACAAACATTACCACCTTTCTGCCTTCCCCAAGTCGAGAACAGGATTTGCCACTGCCATCTTGTAGGGTATCACGCCTTAATCTTCCATCCTCCCTTCCTTTCAGCTTTGGGATCATTGCACAAGTTAGGACTGCAGCAGTGATATATGAGCATAGTACAGTTGTGTATACTTAACATAAATGTAGATGTTTGAGAGTATTCACTGTTTCAGTATTCTTTCCCTCCCCCCTTCTTCTCCTAGCCAACAGGGTTGCTTGGGACAATTTTCTTCTCAGTCAGGTTAACCCTCTTTCTTATTTTCTCTCTCCTGGGCTTCAGTGTTCCAGACCCTTGATCTCAGGGTCCCTCTGGAGGGGCTCTTACTTGTAGGGGCAAGAAAAGTACTGAGGTCATGGTGCCGTCTGACTCCCGTTATACCCAAGTGCAGTGACATCAGATAGGACGTCCGCCAGCTCCTGGAGGAGGGAAATTTTTCTCTGGTCGTCAGGCCAGCCAAGGGTTTCATGGTGGAAATGACATAAGTTAGTACTCATCTGAACATCTACATTTATGGTAAGTATATACAACTGTACTTTGTCTAGGTGAAACTGACTGGTAGCCATATTCCATCTAACTGCCTGTTTTTTTAACCCATATAGTTAAAGAGCCACTTCCTAGAAATGGAAGTGAAGGCATGACCTGCTTCTGCTTAAATGGACATACTGAGGCACTTTCAGCACATCCAGGAACAGTGCCATAACAGTAACAACTTGCAGAAGGGCAGGAATTAAGATTAACATCTGCATTTTCATTGTTAAATTAGATATGTTCAAGATGGACCTAGGACTCTGTAAGGTGTCCTATAAGACTGCCATTTCAATTACCAGGGAAGAAAATGTTCTCATTGTAAGTACTAAAGTTATTTCGGGCCAAGGCACCATTCAGAGAGGGGGATACAGTAGTTCACTTCATGTTCCTAGGCCAAAGCATCATCCACTATCCCACTGATTCCGTGTAACATCACATAATATCCACCTTTATTCTTCTTGAGATGATTGAGATCAGTATTAAACACACACACACACACACACACACACACACACACACACACACACACACACACACACACACACACACACACACACACACACACACACTCACACACTCTCTCTCTCTCTCTGTCTCTCTTACTGTAAGTCACTGTCTGTGGACTGCATTCATTCTTTGTACTGATTCTGTTCTAATGAAAAACAGATTGCATTGCTTATTTTCTCATGTCACAGCTGTCTTCAGCTTTCTCAAAAGACACTTTTATCTCTATTACATAAATAATGAAGTTATTAGTGAAGCCCCTTTTCTCCTTTTAAACAGAAATAGCTTCCAATATCAACCCCCACTCCCCACCTTTTTAGATATGAAATAAACACACTGCATTGCCATTAAGTTGTAGTTTTGGCTACTATATTTTCTTTCTTTTTTTCTTTTTTTTTTTGAAAATATCTGTATTGGTTTTGGAAACACCACACTATAAAACATAGTCTTAACTTACAGCTTTAGTGTGATTCATTAGACCCAAAAAATATTGCATCACGTGGGCTACAAAACAAGAAACCTGCCTAATGCTTATCAAATGGTATATAAAAATCTGTGCTTAGCTAGACTATATGTTCCATTGTCAGCAGTCCTGTCCTTGAGCTCAGGGTGGGGTCCACTTCTACTAACCATGTCTCATTATAAGTCCCACCCCTAGATGACATGTGCACCCAATGCATTTATTCAAAGCATTGCAAGCCAAGATGAGCACCAGTGGCAGCTCTCTGGGTCACCTCCAGTCCAGTCTGTGAGGACGAGTGGCCATATATTGTACCAGACTACCAGCATGGATTGAATGTAAGAGGGGGACTTAAGGAAGAAGCTGTGCTGCCACATCAGATCTACTGTATAACATATACCTCTCAACTGTCCAGATTTTCTCAGAATGTACAGACTTTTGCCTCATATTTTTGGTCTGTTTCTCATAAAATTCTGGTTTTCTGGCAAATCACTGGCAAATCATTGAGGACTTAAGTCAGAAAATAATGGCAGAGATTTGAATTTTAGACTTCATATCCTTCAGAAAATTCATGTCAATGCAAAACCTGTTATTCTATTAACTTTTCAAGTTTTGTAAGAGCAATATTTGAAAAGTGGTCCCATTTCTGGGCATTTTCCTCCCATTATTTGTTGCATTATCCAGAGGTTAAGAGGTATGCTACAACCTTTAAAAGCATTGAAGTGAATCTTGTGGTTTAGAGATTAAGTAGCCTTTCTAAGACTTTAATGTTAATTAAATTGGCACTGCACACTAGCCCTAAGATAAAAATTCCCCAACAATATAGAAAACTCACTTTTTTAATTAAACAGTTTTCAGGTAATATTCATTGAGCATTTATTATATATGGATTACAGGGCACTAATTAAACAGTGTTATGTGTATCCTGAAGTAATACTGTGAACTACCTGTTTTATGGCATTATAGCTGCCTTAACTCTAGGTCAGATAGAAAAATGCAGCATAGCATATAAAGGACCAGGTACTCTTTACCATTAAAATCCATCACTGTCGTTTATTGGTCCAACTTAAAATAACAAAGGATCATCCCCATTTATAGCTCCTGACTTATATTCAGTGCCATTCAACTATTCTGTAATCTGTTTACCCCATATGCTGTCCTGCTAATTATTTGATAACACCCAAGGCTCACATCATGTGTTTAAAATATGAAAAAAAAGTTTGAATGAAAGTCCTGGTGAATTACTACATAATATAATTACAGACATTCTAATGGATAGCAACTAGTTCACTTCTTCATGATGATTATTCATGTATTAAATTTAACAAATATGTCTGTCCATAATACTTCACAGTCAGACTGAAGTTTGAAATCTCTCATACCATGTTCCCATCTGTATTTATGTATGGCATCATTGTACCTGGATCACTATAACTCCCCATACCTTTGAATTTTAGTCTGTAAATTTGACCAACTGTATCTCATGCAAAACTCTTGTACCTGGTTGCTGAGAGGTATATGTCATTACCAGAAAAAAAATCCAGTTCTTTTGGAGTCTTTGTTGTCTAAACATTTTAGTCTCATATCTTTTATAATGTTGTAGTCCTCATTTATTTTAGCTTTGGATGTTGAGGGTGTACCCCAGCCTATGTGAGTTGCTTATACCATACTCTGCAACCTCTACTCTTGACATGGAATGTGTCAGTAGATGTTCCTCAATATAGCCGGCTTTAGGCACCAGTGAACCCTGTGGTCGCTGGGGGCCCCCAACCACAGCAAGTTATCTTATCCTAATATTTTGTTACATGCCTGTTAAACCAACAAAAGCTAGTACAGCATTCTTGCATACTTAATAAACCACAGGGATAATAACTCTTATTCATACCTCCTTTAAAATTCAAAGATATTTCTGGTTGTAGTAACAGTGTTTTGTCAAGTAACAGGCATCAGAATTCATTAAATATTTTACCACTGACATAGTGTCCCTGGCTTAGTTAAATCCTGCTGTTGGACATTTTCTCCACTAAAACTAACTATATAGCCAGAAACCAAGCAAAAGACGCCAAACAAACTGGTAAAACAAAAATGAGCTTGAGAACGCAACTCCAATAAAAGTAACTGTTTTATTTTGTTAGCAAAAATGCTTTTGGAGGGCACAGTGTCTCTCCTTCATCAGAAAAACATCAAAAAACACTTCCTGGTAAATTTATATACCATCAATAATTATACAATCAAGTTTAATTAATTACAATTAATTTAACGTTAAATGTCAACTACTAAAATCCTTTGCTCCCAAAAGAACCATATACATCTGTTACATTAGATAACACAACCACAACCTCAGTTTCTAGCCATCAATGAATAAAGTACAGCAAACCAAAACAAAAACAAATTAAATTTTAAATTTTATTAGGTACTGGTTTAGTGGAAAGGCAGCCTTTTATAGTCTTTGTTTTTGTTTTGGTTTGCTGTACTTTATTCATTGATGGCTAAAAACTGAGGTTGTGGTTGTGTTATCTAATGTAACAGATGTATATGGTTCTTTTGGGAGCAAAGGATTTTAGTAGTTGACATTTAAAGTTAAATTAATTGTAATTAATTAAACTTGATTGTATAATTAATGATGGTATATAAATTTACCAGGAAGTGTTTTTTGATGTTTGTCTGATGAAGAAAATTTAACTATATAGCCAGCTTTAGGTCCCTGCTATACCCGTGGCTGCAGCGGGCTCCCCCCCCCTTGATCATCCTTAACTATGTGGGGGGCCTCACAAAAGCTGCTGCTGGTTGGGGAAAAATGAGGAAGAAAAAATGTATTAATTTACTAATTATGCTCTTTAACCTGAACAGGGCTGTGATATGACCCTGTTAGTATGAAGCTGATAATGAACATGAGCAAGGTAAGTACTAGAGAGATCAGCAGCCCAGAGTGACTTACCTCAGTGCAAATTTTGGATTTTAAGAGCTGATACTTCTGATCACCAGGGATGCTTTTCTCTTTCAGGGAGTTTTTTAAATACAAGCATAACATCAGATAGTGTAACTCAATTTCTTTGCATAAGAATTAAGTGCAATCCCAAAAATAATAGAATAAAGCTCAAAATCAGGACTATATTTTAAATATTATTCTAATGTACTTAAATGTTAGTAGAATAACACCTTGGACAATAAGTATAAAACTCAGATGTCTGGATTGATTGAATGTTTGTAATCCTGAATGATTTACTATAAAATCAGACTTTTTACGAAGGACAAAGCAAAAGTATGAACAAAATCAGCGAAGGTCTGTGAAATCAGGGACAGTGACATGTACGCATTACTGCTGAATGAGGGAAATAAGTGATTTACCCCTGCTGCTGTTTGACAACTGCTAAACAGCAGTCACTGCTATTTCCTGAAATAACTACAAAACTAGGACTGCTATGGCTTGTGTGTGTGTGTGTTGTAGAAAATATCACTGATTTTTGTCTGCACATGCACCCAGTAATGCCAAGACACAGACATTATTCTTCTGGGTGTCAGTAAAAATGTACTTAACAAGTAATTATATTTCAAAAAATAAGACATAAGGTATATCACAGAACATTCAGACATTTAGATCTTCTTGGAGTCTGGTGGCCGCCACACACCAGACTGTATAAATGAATACTGGGGGCTCCCTTAATCATTCTTGACTCTGTGGGGACCCTCACACAAGCTATTGCTGGTTGAAGAAAAATGAGGACAAACATGTTTCACTTTTCTGATTGAGCTGATTAACCTGAACAATGCTGAGATATGACCCTTTTAGGATAAAGCCGATAACAGCCTGTGGTTTCAACCATACCCATTCTAAAACCAGCCCTGCGCAAATTGCCAAATGTGTGTGTACAGGAAGTTGCTGTAGGTTATGGGGGTCTGGGGATTGTGTATTTATTACAACTTTAATTTTCATCACAGTCAAACCTTAGAGGTGTGCACATGAAGTCATTACAGCTTGTGATTGAGCTGAGGACAGTGTGATAATTGTTTATTTACTTTTCTCACAGACCTCATAGGTGTAAAAAGAAGGTTACTATAGCTTGTGTAGGGGTCGCGTACTGTCTAAGAGCAACAAATTAGAATATATTACAGAAATCGTTCTCACAATCATACATCAGGTACATATACATGGGGGTGACTTTGAGGGTTAGGGATGAGGAAACATGCTATGTATACATATATCAGCAGTCACTTGAAATATATGGCTAAGGCAATTTAAAACTCTGCTTTCATTCTAGTCTAACACCAGGGGGATGTATAGACAGTGACTGTCTTTTGGTGGTGGTGGTGGGGAGGGGGGTTAGGGAAGGAGTCAGTATTCCCAGATAAGACCTACGTATTCCCACAACTGGCTTGTTAGTTTATTGTGAGTTACTATTTTGTCAGATTTGAAGATTAAGTTTTGGGCACAACTTATGTATTCCTGGAAAGAAAAAAATAAGACTGAAATTCTTTTCTTTTTCATGATTTTTATTTAGGCCACCATTGGAGTAAAATGTTGAGAAAATCCTCTAAAATGCATCCCAGGGCACATATATAACCCCTATGGCTTTGGGGGCACCATCTCAATTGAGTTATTTCCTAAATGGTTAATACTGTGCTGCCTTGGTCAGGAAAGTGTACTGAAAGGATGCAAAGAAAACTAAAGCTGAACAGCAAAAGTGAATTTTTCCTTAATAATAATTTATGTTCAAACCATTATTGGATGGAATCTTTGTGTAAAAAGAAAAAAAAAAACTTTAAAATGCACTTCAGAGCATATAGAAAGTTATGGCTTCTTGAAAAAGCTGAGAGTAAGGCAAAATGTAAGAAAAGGAAGAAAAAAGTAATGGAGAGCCCAAAAGGGGGGAGGGGAGATTAGAGGAGAGGACTGGAGGATGTGTGTGTGTGTGTGTGTGTGTGTGTGTGTGTGTGTGTGTGTGGGGGTGTTGAAACAGTAGGCCTGGTCATCACTTCATTTAAGTCAAGACCTGCACATATAGTTGTTGTAATGTATCTTTGTTGCAACTAAATGCCAGTAACTGTAAGTGTCCCTTTGTTAGACAGGTCAACAAAGTGTGGTGTATCGTCCTATTGTAGTGTAACAGCTTGTAGCTATGGTCTGTCTGTGCGTACTACTCATAAAGGTTTGCAGTGCAAACTAAAATGTTTCTTAGGAGGTGTGGCATTAACAAGATGATACTTATACTGGAAGTGCCTAGGGGGCTGCCAACATGACATCTGCTGGGGGCCCCCAAAATGCTAACACCGGCCCTGTTCATCAGTTACACTGCATCAGTGGGATATGGATTATGTGCCTGCACTAGGGTTGCCACCTTCGTTCACGGCTAAAACCGGAGCCACGCCACGCCCCTCGCGTCACCAGTAACCCCGCCCGCCCCACCCCCTCTCCCGCCAACATACCACCTATTTTGTGATGTCACGACAGCATCACTCAACGGGAACGCCCTCTTTTTTCATTTCCCGGCGCCTCCTTTTGGCTGCTTTGCTATGCTTTTCTGTAAAAGCATAGTAAATCAGCCGATCAACGGAACGCCTCTTTTTGGTTCCCGCAGACTGCTTTTGGCTAATTTGCTATGCTTTTCTGTAAAAAAAGCATAGCAAATCAGCCGATTTACAAACTCCGATAGTCTGTTTCCGTTTTGAAACAGAATACCGGAGTTTGTACAGTGTTTTCCGGACTACCGGAGAATCGGTTTGATTTCCTGATAGTCCGGAAAAAAAACGGAGGGGTGGCAAGCCTAGCCTGCACAAACCCACACTGATAGCTTTCCAGAGCCCAGAATTCCCTCTTCTGACCCCCTGTGACAGGAGATTGACTAAACTCCTCCCATCACAGGAAGCCTAACCTGTATAACAAGAGATCAGTTGTTTAGTCTTTTAGTATCAGCTGTAGGGATCATGCAGTTGAATCTCCTCAGCAGCCTGTATTGGTGGATTACAGCTTCTAGACTCATAAAAGATCCCTTTGTGGACTTCCCTTCATCTTTATTATTACACTATTTGATTTCTTTGTTTTATTAAATGTATATGTGTGTGTGTGTGTGTGTGTGTGTGTGTGTGTATGTATATATTATTTTTCAGTTTTAGTAACTTGTTCTTTACTAATGCTGTTAATTCTTCTGAGAATTCTAACTTACTACTCTGTTATTTGTGTGCTTAATACGGGTTATAAGCAATTATAGGGCTTTTCTAAATTGTTTTATGACTGGAACTGGGAAACCGAAGTTCTGTGGTATCAGTTCAATACTAGGCCTCTTGTTTCTGTCATTTATCTGCTTCATTTGGAAGTTCTGACAGGAAAATATTTTTGAAGGTTTGGACATAATTTCTAGAAATGCAGACACTTCTGGGGTATTGATAAGGTATGCTTGGTTACTTAACCTGATTTTGAATGTTCCTTTAAATTCTGAACTTATGTTTGGTCCTGCTGATACCCACATTCTCAACCAATACAATGAAAGAGGTAAGCTGATGCATGGAATATCTAGACATTTCTTATTTCCAGGTTCTCCCCTAACAAAATTCCCAGCCTAACAAGAGTCAGGGTACCAAGAGGAAATGACAGGAGGATAATGCTTCCAAACTAAATAAAAGGGGTTTCTTTCCCAAAAGTATTGATTCACTGCTAAAGAATGACAGTGCTGAGACTCTGGCATCATGTCCCATCCTCTAGGCCCTTCTCCACTTTTCCCTTCCCCCAGGCTTTTGCTCAAGCCAGCAACCTGGCCAGAAATAGTCTCAGACAAATAGGTGTTGAAAATAATTCAGAGAGGATACTTTTGGCAGTGGACAGAAAATCATCCACCCTTCAGGGTAATCTCCCTGCATCCCCCAGACTAGACATATATTTTCTCTCCTGTACTCCTTCACGTGTTGCAAGCGGGGGTTACAGAACCAGTTCCTACTCCAGAAATAGGAAAAGGATGATAATCCAGAAACTTTTTGACACCCAAAACGGAGCTATCATGTGACCAGTGTTAGATTTGTCGTACTGAATTACTTGTGTCAGTTATGTATATAACAAATGTGCATGTTTTTATTTGCATTATTATTTTCTGTTTTCTTTGGTTTTATGTAAATGCTTTTTTCCTTTCACCAAGGCTAAGCCTGCAAATGGCCAGATTTGATCAGTGCACTATGCCAGTAAACAGATACAAATAAATAAATATTTCTTAATGTAGCTCTCCAGAGATCAATGGTACATCTAGTTGAGAAGGGGGCAGAAAATATGAAGCAGCCAGTGCTCAGGCTATTTTTCTGTCACTGTGGGTTTTGGGGGCTCTGCCACCCTGCTGACACTTTTTGTGCTTAGCTTTCTCATGACCGTTAGGTGAGAATAAACATAGAGACAAGCTTACTTTGCAGTGGTGCCATATTGCATGCACAGCAGAGGATGGTTTAATGTGGGAAAAGATTCCCCTCATTGAACTCATAGGCAATTTGTAATCTGATAAACCTGCATAACTTTTTGTATGGAGACATGATGACAGGCATATTGGAGGATAGATAGAAAGTCTGGCATAAGAAGTAACATAGCTTGGTTAACTTCATAATAAATATTTTATAAAAAAGCAGTGTGTATGTGCATGCAAGCTCATGTATTCATGAGCATATATTTCTTAATAGCACAATAAGAATATAGCAGTTAGAATTTTGCAAATCTTCAGAGTATGTTTTTATTTTTTTTTAATTCTTCAGGATTGCATCTCTCTGCTTTGCACTTAGTGTAATTCACTGTTTAAAATGACATAGCTGTTTATTTTTCCCACATTTGGCATTCTAGGGATATGCCTATTTTGAGCTTGGTGATTTTGTATGCATTTACCTGGGTTTTCTGTCACATTTAGAGAGTTTCTTGCATTGGAGTAGGAAAGATGGTGCAATTTTGAAAACTAGCTCTGTTAGCAAGTCCACTGCTGGCCCATAACAGGAGGGCACATGTTTAACTACGTCCCCCTGTATTTCCCAGACATAGCTAAGGCAGTACTTCCAACAATCCTAAAGCAGTACTTTGTAACTGCATCACAGGTTTTCCTCATCAGGTTCTCTATGAGACACAGGTTTGCAATAGTGCTGATGAATAACAGGCATCTCATTCCTGACTGTAAGGCTGTTGTATTGACACTGATTTCCATGGTGTTTATATTCTGGTAGTCACAGTGTACTAGGATTACCAGAAGAGGAGAGCATCCCAGAAGTATCTATCTTAGTTTCTCTACCCCATAACCTTTTGTGAGGTCAGGATTATTGACAAGTATGAATGACATTGGCTGCTGGTAACCTAATTAACACCCGCTGGACTGGATCTAATAACATTACTTAGTGTCCAGAGCCCTTTCTAAATGCACTTTAGGCTTGAATCAGTGTCTTCACACTGTCATGACTTGATTTTATATATAAATTCAGAAAATGTATTGACAAAAAGAATTGAGTCTTACAGGTAATTACAACTTTTAATAACATTTATTTATGGTTATGAAAAGTCCATATTCTGATCATTATGGGTTCTGCAGTACAACCACTGCCTCTGTAGTCTTTATTGAACTATATCACAAAATTCTACTATACAAGATCAGTTATTTTTGCTTTAGAAAAAGGGATTTGTAAGATGTGTAACCTCTATCTTTAAGTTATTGTTTCCACTAGTATGTTGGTCATGTAGTGTGGTTCTCTGTGTACTAGACAACTTCAAAAATCATGTGTGATGATGGAGATTCAGAAAACTGTGTGAAGGGGTAAATCAAATCTGAAAATAGGGACATACCACCAAAAATAGGGAAAGACCTAAAATGGGTCTGAAAATATGAATAGTCCTCCAGCATAGTGACAGTTGAGAGGTTAGATGAAGGGGAATAGGACACCTTACTGTCCCAAATGCCCACTGATCACTGCACAGTGTTTTTACCCCATGACTCAGGGAGAAAGCGGTCACTTTATTCAGTGGACTAAATGTGTTATGTACATTAACAGTAAAGGGCTACAGTTTGTTTTCTGAGATGATTCAGCTGTAGTAGGATATTTACAACAACTCCTCCTGTTCCACTCAACATACTCAGAGCCATTGCAAAGTCATAGTCTTTTATATCATATTTTATTATTTTATCTCTCTCTCTATATATGTAAGTGTACATATGTGCATGTGTGTGTGTGTGTGTGTGTGTGTATATATATATATATATATATATATATATATATATATATATATATATATGCATTTCTGTCTGTCCACCATACACAGCTGACAATATCAGCAGACATCATAGTTAGGATGTCATTTATTTACTGACCACAAGACAGAACATTACTTATTATGACAAACCAAAGGGGGTTGTCCTTGCTCATCTGATCCTTGCTTATTAAAAACACTGTGTAATACACAGTTTTGTCCATCTATATTAACCAAACTGTCTCAACTGGTACTGTACTGCAAAAAAATATTTGCTAAATATGCCCTGGTTCACTACTTTTTTAAGTGGCTAATACCATTTTCTTGCAATAAGGTAGTAACATAGACAGTAGCCGTTCAATAATTCTATTCTTCTGCCTTATATCAAACCGGATCAGTATTCCCTACAGCTTTTTGTATTATACCCATTTACTAAATAACCACCTTCTGTGCACATATTGTAATACTGAACATTGCCACACTCCGTCTGCTATTCATGGAACATGGGAAGGACATACTGATATTTTATTACATATGAATCATGATCTGATAATGTCCGTAGTCCTGCTTAATGAACTGTGCCACTTGCTATATTTGAAAAGCACAAAACATTGTATGGAGGCATAATAGTTTTCCAGCCTTAGGAGGTGTGATGATGTGAGGTATTGACAGATGTGCCAGGAGACGTAGGGCACTGGATGTGTGACATATACCAGCACAGCTAGCTGGAATTTTATAAAGAATTGTATGTCATTTGTATATCAGACTGATTTGTACAGATGTTTGTGTTAAAAAAAAATTATTTGTAAAGGTACTTCTTTCAAAAATGTATCAACAGTGTGTTCTGATGTTACAGTGTGTATTGCAACTGTTTAAATGTATATATTGTAACAGAGGATACTGGAAGAAAAGAGGTTAATCTCAGTCCAACAAACTTTAAAAATAGTAAGAAATTAAGTACTGGGCCTAGGCCATAAAGATGTTTTCTCACAGTTTTGAATGAAGCCAGAAAAGCAGTGTCTGTAAGAGGCATAGGTTCATAGGTGTGTACTAGTCTAATGATCCTGGAGCCTTTACAAGCCTATCCCATAGGATTACCCTGGCATCTTGCCACCCAACCTTAGTTCCTAATGCCTCTGTTGAGTAAAGCCACTGGAGTGATCCCCAGGGTGAATTTTCTATTTCCCATCCACTCATCAAGATTTCTCTTGAAGAGGGCCAGTGAGGTGCTCTGCTTGACATGTATGGGAAGTCTGTTCCATAGCATGTTCAGTCTCTGGGTTATGAACATGTCTCTCCAGCATGTTCTGTTGAGTGTGTTAGTGAGGTTGAGGTCTCTGGAGAATGTGGTGCGGTGGGATTGTGATTTCTTTAGATGTAGCATTTCTAACAGAACTGGGTCAGACATGGCTTTGTAAGTCAAGCAGAGAGCGCCTCTAAGTAGGTGATATGAGACAGAGAATAGTTGGAGTTTTTTGAGTCTGTCCATATAGGATAAGTGTTTAAGGCCTAGGATAATCTTTGTGAGGAACTTTTGCAGCCTCTCAAGTTGCTGCAGGTGTCTAGTGAGATACCTGCTAAATGGGGTGTTGTACTCGGGAAGAGTAGAGGGAGACAATGACCTCTTTTTTCCTGAATGCAAAACCTTTAGTAATGAAATGTGCCACATAGAAGGACTTTCTGACCACAGTGGCAACGTGGGGGTCAAAAGGGAGGTTGCTGTCAACCTGTGTTCCCAGATCTCTTATAATGCCTTCTGTGTTCAGTGGACTGCCATCAATGTGGTAATACAAGGGAACCGAGTTTTTCCCAATGGGAATGAAGGCACATTTTTTGGCATTGAGCTTAAGGCCATGGTTCTGACACCAGTCGTTCATCTCATTGAGGCCTTTCTGTAAGATGTCAGCATCACTCGGGGAGTTAATAATACCTCCCAACTTGCAATCATCTGTGAACTTTGTCAGCCAGAGTCCCTTCGTGTTGGCCTGGACTTCAGAGAAGTAGATACCAAACAGGAGAGGACCCAGGACTGAACCCTGTGGGACTCCACTCGTGACTGGTCGGCAGTCTGACTTGGAGTCCGCTACTTTCGCACTGTGGGTTCTATCTGTGAGCCTGTTTGCAACCCACCTAGTGATATAGGGGTTGATGCCTAGCTTAGTAAGTTATTCTATGATTCCTGAGTGGGGAATGATATCAAAGGCCTTGGCCAGATCAAGGTAGGCTGTATGAACCACATTACCCTCATCCACAGCTCTGGTGACTGACTCAAAGAAGTCAACCAAGTTGAGCAGGCATGATCGACCTTTCACAAAACCAAACCGTGTAGGATCCAGAGTTTGGAGATTCCCTATATCCTTGTTTTTTAGGTCCATGGTGATGTGTTCCATAGCTTTACATATCGGACTCATCAGGCTAATGGGGTGATAGTTCTCGGGGTCTATATTCGCTCCTCCTTTGTAGAGAGGGATGACTGTAGCAGTGCGCCATTTGGTAGGGACAAAGCCTGAGGTGAGGCTGTGATTGAACAGGGTACACAGGTGAGGTGCCAGTTCATTCTGTAGTTCATGTAGAACACAGCCAGGGATAATGTCAGGTCTCATAGAAGCTGTATTCTTGGCCTTGGACAGTGCTGTTTTAACCTGTGCAGCAGTAATACTGGGTGCCTGTCAATCTACTGGTATTGTGATTGGTCCTTTGGAGGGGTAGAGAGGGGTAAAGTTAGCACTGAATCTGTTTGCCAGTATATTTGCAATGTCTGTTGGCTCGGTATAGGAGATACCATTTTGCAGTAGCTCAGAGCAAATCCGGGTATTGCCATGGAGATTCTTTACATAACTATAGAAGGCCTTGTGGTTGTCTTTACTATCTGCTGTAATTCTGTTTTCATAGCTAGCTTTAGAAGATTTGATGAGGGATCTCAACCTTTTGCTGAGGCTAATAAGGGAGTCTTTCCAGTCTTGGGACTTCACCTTATTCCGCATCAGTTTCCTCCTTCTGTTGTAGAGTTTGTTTATGGCAGGGGACCACCAGATTGGCTTCCTTTTTTTTTTGAGAAGAGCATCTTAGGTCTATTGGGTATGGTGAGATCCATGCATTTGTGTACGTGTTTATACAGTGCATTGGTGTATGATATGGCAGTTATTCAACTATTCTCCATTTACATGGATGCCATGAAGTTAGCCACTTCTGTTTTTAGGAGCCCAAAGTTAGCTTTGGAGAAGTTTTTTATGGTGGTTACCTTTGTTGGGGTGTGGGAGGGATGTGGATTTTCAAGGTGATTAGCTTGTGATCGGATCTAACCAGGGAGGAGTTGACTATTGGTGTGGAGCAACGGTCGCCCATGTTAGTAATGACCAGGTCAAGGATGTTGCTACCTCTAGTGGGGTTAAGAACAAGTTGGTCCAGGACATTGGAATTAATGAATTCCAGAAAGGGTTGGGCAAGTGTATTGGTACATGAGTAGTTTTCCTAGTTAATGGAGGGGTAGTTGAAGTTGCCTAGTGTGAGAGTGTTAGTTTGGACCCTAATATTCTCCAGGATGCTTAGGAATGTGGAGTGTGAATCTTGGGACATGGCTGGGTACCTATTGCAGGCTACAACCTGAATCACTGTCTTACCCAATCTTAGCTGCACCTGAAGTATCTCAAATGCATTATGATGGGCTACCAGTCTGGAGGTGTGTGCATCCTTTATCAATATGGAGACACCAACACATTTGGAGCTTCGGTCTAAGTTCTGGGGCTGAAAGGTGTGGAATGAGTTGTAGCCTGGTAGTGCAGGGGTGCTTTTTGCTGCCTTCAACCAAGTCTCTGTTACAGCACAAATGTCGATGTTCTCCATTTTAAGGAGTACTTAGAGTGAGTGCATTTTTAGATTTAGACTTCTAGCTTTGAGCAGCATGACCCTGAAATTTAATTTGTTTGTAGCTGTTAGGGTGGTAATTTGGTCTTTGGAACACCGCCTAAAAAGGCACTATAGGGGTAGCAAGAGCCTTGGCCAGTATCCTGAACCCCAGGAGGGACAGATGCAAGCCATCTCTGGCAAAGCATCGAGGTCTGTCAGTCATGTCATCCCAGGCAGACAGATACTGGATCCCTTTAGAATGAGACTAGAAACTTAGCCAATTGTTGAAATCAATAATTTTCTGCTTGTACTGTTGTAACATTCTGGGTGATGGTAGGATGCTTCTCAGGGCTAGGGTCATACCCGCCTGGGCTACATAATCCAAGAGCTCCTCCATGTCTCTTTTCATGTAGTCCAGGGAGGTACGTCTCAGGTCATTTACACCCTTATGTACAATGACAGAATCATATTTGTTTTGCATGTTTGTTAGTCTCTGTAGGAGGAGGAGTAGAAGTTTGTAATAGTTTTAGGACTTCCAGAAGCTGCACCAGATGAGAGCAAAGCTCTTCTGTGGGTATTATTGACATGTAGGTACTAAATCCTGGCAGCTTCTAGCAATGGGGGGTTGCATGGGAACCAGATGACTAGATGTATGTGGTGTCATTCTTTACAGAAATTATGTTTTAATATTAGGTGAGATGGAAGTCTCATTGCAGTCTGTTCCTTAGCAACTTGATATAGAAGGATCCCTCACCTACTTAATCTTGCCTTGCTGTATTAAGTAAGTAGCAACAGTAATTCTCTAGATCAGCCAGGAAAATATAGTGAGACTAGTTCAGTATTGTTTTTCTGTAACTGTGTGAATCTTTCCAGCTGTGTTATTCTTAATATTTCCTGTGACTGAAACTCTGATGTTTACTGTAAATAGATATTTCTTATTTTCATGTTCTTTTATTATTTAATATTAAATATTTTGAAACTTTTCATTGTGGCTGCTCCTTTAGAAAATATTTTGACCTTTGAGAGTACTTATATCTATTGGAGACACTGTGGCCACTCCTGAAAGCCTGGCTGTTTGGTCAACATTACCATATGTATTAATATTAATTTTACTCAGTATAATTGGGTACCCTGCAAGAGCCTTATAGTAGCTGCCTTTGTGCTGTCTGGTGGTGGGTTAACTGTCTTATTGTTTGGGCAGAAGGCTACATAGCTAGTAAATCTGTGCCAGCCTTTCCCAGGTGTGTGTGTGTGTGAGTCAGCTACTTGGAGCAAGGACACAAAGTACTGGTTTCACAGAAAGGGTGCTGGAGGACTTGGCTTGGGCACTCTGCTGAGGTCTCAACCCTATAGCTGTACCAGTGGGGAGTCTTACTGTGGACCTAGAGGGAGACAGACCCTGAGCTGACTATATTCCCTGTGTGCTCTTAAGGGAAATTGTGCTTGATGTAGAGAGGTCTACATCTGGAAATACTGAGTGTCTCCATTTGTATTCCAAGTGAATGTCCCTCTCCAGTGTCAGTGATGAGGATTCAGGCTCCTTGATTACTGGCCTAGACTGGGGACTTCACAGGGAGGTTAGACATCTCCCTCCCGTAAGGAGAAGCAATAGACCACAGGGAAAACTGGTACTTGTGAACAGCAAAGCTGCTGACTGAGAATCCTAAAAAAATCAGGAGAAAAAAATAAAAATGTACTGTAGACAAACTTAGTTGAGTCTTCAGAGTAATCAGGCAATTATAACTTGTTTAGAAATCAAAGCTTCTTTATTGAAAAACAAATAGATGAGCACTTCAAACTTAAAAGAGCTTTGTCACATTTGCTGTACTTTTTCCTGTTTGTTAACCGAGTGAGGAAATGGGTTCATTGGCGATCCTTTCCAACTACATGAAGCATATAGAAACAGCTTAGAGACACCCATCAACCAAAACTGGAGTATCCTGTTCCCCCAACACACACGCGCACACAGACACACACACACATACACACACACACGAAGACATGCTGACATGGGAATGGCATTGGAAATGCACACATAAGCCAGAGTCAGGGTTGCCAGATACTTTAAAAAAAAAACAGCCCAATATATGTCTTCATATCACCAAGAGTAAAGAACAAAATGACATAAATCAGCTATAATTATGTTTGTCTTCATATCCCCAAGAGTAAATAAGAACAAAATGCCATAAATCAGCTATAATTAAAGTCATAATAAACCTTATTCTAACAAGAGACTGCATGTGCGGACAACATGACAAAACTAATAATCTTAGTTACCTGATATTTATTTATCTGTAACTGCAAAATATTTGTCATTTAGAACATCATTGTCATCATGATCACCAGTCGAATAAATGTTCAAATTGTATGTACTCAGCATTGCTGTTGTTGGGATAAATCCATTGCAACAGATCCCTTTGCACTTCATGTAGCTTCTAATGCATAACAAAGCTTCTAGCATGCCTTGCTGCATTCTGTTTCTCAGTTTTGTTTTATTCCGATTCATTTCAGAGACAGTTCTTTCTACGGCTACATTATTGAAAGGCATCGTCAACACACTCAAGGCAAAATGTCCCGGCTGTAGAAAGTAAAAATCCCCCGAAGCATCCGTGTGATTTGCTATGGTTATCCAAAACTGCTCAATGCCATTATCAGTAAGGTTTGGCTATGACACTGTACCAGCTCACATCCACTGCTACTCCAGATCTTCCAGATTCATTTGTACAAAGGTAAAAATGACAACTTTGACAGTTTTGGTTTCTGTGCTCCAAGGATGTCAGAAAGTGAGAGATCAGCCAGAGACTCTAGCTGCTGCACATTTGCCAGCAATCTCTGACACAGTTCTCTTAGGAGTTCCAATAGAAAATCATAACGGCACTGTTTTATTTGCCCTGCTGAAGAGTGCACAATCTTAGAGTCGTGCAACAGTAAGTAGAATTCAGTGCCATAGTTAGTAGCTGCTACGGGGTAGATGGTTAGATGCGTTTTCCAGATTAAAAGCCATTGTTGCTCCCCATGACGTAAATGTGGTTGGTCTTACAATTCACTGAATCATATTTCGATACAAAGTTAACTGTTCAGTCAGCAACTTTACAGGACTCTTTGTCTGTTCAGTCAGCAACTTTACAGGACTCTTTGTCTAACTGGAATAATTTCTTCACTCTGTTCAGTTCCTGTAAAATGAGCCACAAAAACATCAAGTAAAGTTTATTCTTTGGTGGACTGAATATCTGATACTGTAGCTCAGCCATGCAGTTGCGCAGCTTGTCTTTGGCTGTCTGAAAATGAATCTTCATTTCGTCATATTGATGAAGGACTTGCTGAATGCAGGAGGCAATAGACAGGCGAGTGTCTGACAACCTTAAAATCTTAAGTGGCCATTGCCAACATTAATGCATTCAAATAATCGCTTATATTTTAGCTGGTGAATGGTACTGTGGGTGGACAAGTTAGGTCTTGATTATTATGAATTCATTGTTTCTTGGTATCACCTACAGTGCATGAGATGAACTTAGTTGAATTGAATGACATAAACACTTTATGTGCACAATATCTGGGCAAACTTCACAAAACTGTGTTATGACTGAATTATTTTTTTTCCACACATAGTATTACATCCATCAGTTGCTAAGTCCAAGCATTTGTTAATTGAGAGTTTATTTGACTCCAGAAACTTGGTAATTGCACTGAGTAGTCCTTCTTCTGTTCCCGATTCTAGTGATATTATTTCAAGAAATGTTGTAACAACAGAGACTAGTGAAAGACTGTAGTATCACACTATCACACAGAGCTGTTTTTCCAGGCCAGTGTCAGTGCTGTTATCAGTTATTAAGGAGTAGGCTGTCTCCTTACTGTCTAATGGATTAAGTCTGAGATTGATTCTTTATGCATTGCTGGGCTGAGAACATTCTTGATGAGTGCGGAACATTTTGTTTGGTGGAGGGCCATATCTGTATCAGAAATGTCTTTAACAATCTCTCCTATCTGATCTGCGGTTGCAGTACTGGAATGGCATGCAACATGTGCCGCCAACTTTATCTTATCTACCTTGACATTGTCTGCAGTTTTCACATAAAGTCCATGCATTTGAAAATGGTGCAGCGTTCCATTTGTGTTTCTTCATTCCAGCATGATTCACTAAATCAGCATGATGGGCACAAATGTGACATCTGCAATACCAACAGAAAGCAATAGTACCCTTACCAAGCACACTGCATATCCAGTCCTTTAATGTGGCATCTTTTCCCCAGATTTTGCTGTATCACTTCTCATACTATGACCACGTACCCATGACTATGAGTGAAACTGGCGCACTTTGCTCTTGAAAAGGCAGTCCCACTGCCCTCCCCTGGCTTCCAGTAGTTTTTCGAGTAGCTTAATATACAGACGACAGTTAGTTTTTCCTAACAAAAGATGGTGCAAGTTATCAAAGCGTAAAGGTGTAGCTTCTTGATGTCAGATTCAGAGTGGTTTGCACTTGGACTTAAAACAAAGTTTACAGCCTAAAAGAAAAAAAAAATGCAAACATAATTTATTACATTGCTTACCCAGACAGCCAAGAAATTACTTTTTTAATCACATGCAGTCTCTTGTTACAATACGGTTTATTATGATTTTAATTATAGCTGATTTATGGCATTTTGTTTTTACTTATTCTTGGAGATAAAAAGAAATACTGTGTTCCACACATTATAGATCGCCCTGCACCATAAATAAATTACTGACTATAAAGGTGGCACAGAGTTTCTATCAAGTTTCTTATAGAACTGTCTGTAGGATACCTAGTATAGTAACAGGGCTATGAGTTGGTCGGTATAGGCAGGGGCGGCTCGTGCTATCGGTCTGCCAGACTGCAGCCCCCCCACCTAGAAATAAAAAGAAATAAAAACATTAAACATAAACTTTAAAAATATAATATATAATATTTTTCTATTTTCACGGAGTACTGGCTGCCGCGCATGCACGAACACAGTGCCCTGCCCCGCAGATGCCCAGGAATCTCTGCGAACTCTGACTGCCGCTCAGGCAGTCCAGATGCAGAGAAGGTATTTTCTGCCCTGCAGATGCTCAAGATGCCGTGCACAGAAGAGAGGAGCTCCGGACTGCTTGTGCCGCAGACAGGACCAATTGGGAGAGAAGTAAGCAGGGATTCGAGTGCAGGACCAATCAGGAGTGAGGTACGTTTTCCTGCAGGGAAGCGTTACGTCGAGCGCGGGTTTGTTGTGAGTAGAATGGAGTTGGAATAGTGCTGCAAGATGGATTACAGCTTTCCGGACCCTTTGCTGAGAGAATGGAGTGCTTGGTGTGTGAGACGGATTACAGCATTGAATGGAGTACTTTCCGGACCCAGGTAAGTGTGTGTGTGTGGTTATAACAATTAGGCAGCATACTTATTCAGTTAGGATAGTACATGTAGTTTGGATGAGGCTGTGCAAATATAATATGGAAGCGTATTTAAGACAGAGCAAAGCACTGGAGGTGCGCATCCTCCTAGCTTGCTGTCCTGTAATTTTAATAGGAGATTGTGCATCGATCTAGCTCTAGCATCGATCTAGCAAGGAGAGTTCTAATGCAAAATTTAGGTCGACTGCCAAGAGCATTACAGTCTGAGATTACTGAGGGAAAGATGAAGCGGTAGAAGGGTTAAAGAGAAATGAGGAGTTTGCGAGATGAGAGGGATTTATAAACAGGGATATTCTTTCTGCCCGACAATCGTTTTATTTTTGATTAGTATGACCTAGAATTGTCTAGTCGTGCCTTTTATCAGTTTGTACTGCGGTCTGATTTGTGTTTGTTTCTTAGCCACCTTTCTTGCAAAGTTTCTCAGATTTAAATACATTTGCTTATGAGCAGATTAATTAGTACTTTTCAAAGTTATCCAGGCAAAGTCCATCTGTTTAAGTGGAAGGTGTTGGTGCTGAGACTGTATCAATTTATTGGGAAAAGGCTGTTTTGAACAGATAGAGGTGTTCAGATGAAATACTGTAAGCAGTGCTAGCGATGTTGATACTGTGTAAGTGAGACATGTCTATTCAAGCAAGATGTTTATATACTCTGATATCCATTATAGCTGGAAATGGATGACCATTTGTTTTACTTGGTGGTGGTTTACTGTTACCTGAGGACAAACATGGAAGGATAGGCCAGTGGTCACTAAGTGCACTCACTGAGTATGCTTGGTTATACTGTTAGTGATTTAAATCTTTTTGGAAAGTTGGTCAATATAATGTGAAACAGAGATGATGTGGAATTTTTTATTGAATGTCTTCTGTATATTTTAGTTCTATATAGGTCTACTAATGATGAAGATTGTGTAAATTTTATATGGCGACCTATCAAAAATAATTTCACTTCTCCTACTGCAATAAAGTCTATTTATTTATTTTTATTTTACATTTGTTGACCGGGATGGTCCGACTGGATACATATCCGTTTTCAGCAGAGTCCCGGGGAGAAAAGCTCCAGACATACAACAATTTAGAAGTATTACACATATCCCGGGGAGAAAAGCTCCAGACATACAACAATTTAGAAGTATTACACATATTGGGTAACTAACATTAAGTAAAAGTGAGTACAAAGAAAAAGTAGATAGCACAATGATTTCAATTACAGGACATACATGGTAATACCAGACAAAGCAGGATGTATCCATCCATAAGGCAATCCATAGGAGACATACAATAAGTGGTAGAAATAGGAGAGAGTTCCTTAGTTACGTATGGTTTAGGAAATTTATTAAGGCAATCAGACCTAGATTAGTTTGTATGATTGATCGATATGATTGGGTGGACTGGTAGGGTAGTACGGTCGAGGAGAGTCAGGGGTACTAGTCCGGGTTGGTGCAGGGGCATAGCCAGTGTGACTTAAGGTGGCTTTTTAGTTTATGTTTAAATGTGGAAGCATATTTAAGACAGAGCAAAGCATTGGAGGTGCGCATCCTCCTAAGTACGTAGCTTGCTGTCCTGTAATTTACACTGACATTTCCATTTATATCAGTTAGAAAAAAGTCAGTGGAGATAGTTCAGGATTGTCAGGGTATGGATGTTAAGATAGAGTTTTAAATAGCTTTGTTTCCTCATATTGGAAGATTTACCAGTTATGTTCAACAACCAGTGATTAGGAGGGCAGTTAGTAAATGTTTGAAATAGGACCAGTGAGTGAAAGACAAGACTGGCTAATCAACATTATTTCCCTGTAATGCCCACTTTGTCAGGCATTGTTGGCTGAATGTGTATATTGTATCCATCCCTGTTTTCTTCAACCTTCTATTAATCTGTATTTCACACTCTATCAGGTCTGTCTCTATAAGTGGCCACAGCACGTCAACTGTGCTTCACAAATGTTTGAGTCAGCTGTTCTCGGTAAGCACCGGTTGATGCACATGCTGTTGGTCTTTGCCATTACAAATTTACACTATATTACATGATTAAACTTTGCAGTATTTATTTCTCTGATTTATGTAGGGTGATCCTCCAAGCATGTATGTTTTTCAATTAAATTCTCAGTTTGTAAAATTCTAATGCATTGGTTATTTTCTCTCTTTCAGGTTTTTGTCAAAAGTTTAAATTTGATTGTCAGATTTTGTCTGAAGGAGTAACTATTGAGCACAGCTATGAAACAGCTGTAATTTTATCTTTGTACTGCTAGTGTCATTTTTCAAACTGTTCTTGACAACGGCTGCACTTTCCAACTGGAACTTCATTAATCACAGAGAGGTTTGATGCAAATACTCTTCCTATTTCTGATGGAAAAACCTTCTACCTTTAATCTTAAGTTATAATCATTACACATAACAAGAAAGCTAGGAGGTTTAATTAAGGTTCAGGTTCATCTTGGAGGATGAGAAGGTGCCACTGTATTTTACATGTAAAGGATCTTTTTCCAGAGATGAGATAATAATTTTGGAAGAAAACATGGAGGGTTTACAATTAATAAATAACAAATAATCAGAGTTATAGATTACTTTTATTTCTGAAATGCATGTAGATTTTTTTTTATTTTGTCAGTTGCTCAGGTTAGCAGTACTAATATTAAAAAAGTGTCCCTTCTTTGACAGGTTCCCAGCTGTATTGTGTGGCGATTTTATATTTTTGCATCACGTTTTTGGTCCGTTTTTCATAAAATTAGTTTTTTTGGGAAATTAGTGGCAAATCATTAAAGACTGAAGTTAGTAAATAATGACAGTCATTTGAGCTTCAGATTTCATACCTTTCAGAAAATTCATACTAATGCAAGATCTACTATTGTATTATCTTTCTAAGCTTATAAGAGCAATATTTAAAAATTGTCCTGATTTTTGGGCCTTTGTCCCACTTCCATGTATGGTGTCCCACTTCTGTGTATGGCTTTGTCCAGATTTCTTGCTCTGAGGTTGAGAGTTATGACAAATGTGTCAGGGCCATCACAGTCAGCCAGAGACATTTCAAGTTGTGACATACTTGTTGCACCCCACTCTCCCATGTAGTGAATCTGGATGTGTCCAAGCAAGGCAAGGAGTAGTTACGCAGTGTAAATGTGCAGAGTATCCCCCCATCCAAGGTAGACACAAGTACTACAGTAGCTTTTCATCTGTCCTTGATTTTGCAGAATGTTCTGGTTTCTGTCATATTTTTATACTATTGATTTATGATTATTATTATTCAGAAAGTGCCTGTTGCTCAGTGTTTAAGTAGCAATGCTTTAATGGCCATCAGTTAAGCTTGTTTGAGATTGTAAGATGCAAGTAAGCTTTAATAAGCATACTGTTAAAGAACTGCCAACAATGAAAGCTTTTCTGTTGTTGCCATGCAGAGAATACTTAACTTACATAACTAGATAACGTATAAGTCTTGGGTATTGAAATGCATATGACAGTATTTGTAATAAAGGACAGGATTACATTGTTTTAAGCAGCTCATTACATTTGTTGGAGACTTGAAGTCATCTTTGCAGGCTTTACCTATAAACTAAACAGAATGCCAATCTATCATGTGTGGTCCATAATTTGTGCAGTAATCCTTTAAGCAATGTATCTTGAGCTTGTTTGCTTTTCATTTTTTACTTTGATCATGTTTTCCCCATGAAACAAGTAGATAGTTGTTGTCAGGCAGCAGGTCTTTTTTGGATAACAAACATTTTTACAAGTGGGGGTATCACAGAGATTACTACTTTCAGCATGTTACTTGGTACTTTAATAAAGCTGAATATAAATTATAATTAGAACTGCAGTGCAAGAAGAAGTGGTTTGAGTTGAGTGCTGCTTGTTTTTCTTGTACTTGATTTTGACTGGCATTCCAGTAATGTATTTAAAAAGTAATTTATTTTTTCATGACTCACAACCTTTTTGTTTCCATCTAGATAGTAAGTAAGCTGCCATGCAGCCGATGGATTGAAATATTTTTTCTACAATTCATTTTGTCTTGATTGGACTCTCATAATGATGGTTTGGCACTCAGAGTAGCCTAAAGTTACAGTTTTTGTGGTTTTGAGCATAGCTCCTCCCCTTTCTAGTTGGCCGCACCCCTTCCCATTGACCCCACCCATTCAGCTGTCTCCTGCAACCCCCTTTGATTTGAAGTCACCAGCCGCCACTGGGTATAGGACATGTTGTTTAGACCTTTTATCCTTTTTTAATTTCTCCAAATCTTTTGGGTTTCTAATACCATGACAGGAATGAACTCCATTCCTAAGTAAAGTATGATTAAAGTTCATGAAATTGGTATTGTTTCAGTCTTTGATGTCGGCCAGAAGTGCTCTTTGCAGCACCCGCAATGTGCCCAGTAATGACTTCTCCTGCAATTTGTACGGAGTTACATGCATTGGTAATGTATCTAAATACGATTGTAGATTCTTTTTTATAAGACCCATTGCTCCTACTACTATTGGAACTGTCTGGGTATCTTTCATCCACATTGTTCTCATTTCTGCCTGCAAATCCTGATAATTTATAACTTTGTGTCTGCTTGTATGCAAGACATTGTAGTCACTGGGTATAGCAATTTCAGTGCTACTTTTGTCTTCTTTTCATAGACCACTGTATCTGGTTTTCTCGCATCTATCTTTTGAACTGTTGGTAATTGGTGATCCCATGTGATGTAGACTTCACCATTTTCTATGATGCTTTGTGGCTCATGTTTCCAATGTTTTTCAGCTACTTCAGTATTATAATGTTTGCACAATCCCCAGTGCAGCAGTTTTGCCACATTATTATGTCTTTCAGTATACAGTCCCTCTGCCATTGGTATATCACAACCAGCAACAAGGTGTGCAAATGTTTCCAATTCTGTTTTTCAAAACCTACATTTATTTGTTTCTCATATATCCAAAAATAGAAGTAGCATTCCAAAGTAAAAAATGTACTGGCTCAGAATAAAAAAAAAACTGTTTATTAATGTTAAACAACAAGCTTAAGCTCTTTCATCTGAAAATATATCAGACTTCATCAGAACAAAATTCCCATACAGCTTAGCTCTTTTATAATCAAACCAATCAATCAAAACACATTCCCCTAATTAATTCATTCATTAAGTTAAGACCTTAAATTATTTAAAAATGCAGTTAAAAATAATGAACATAACTTAAAATACAGGTGTTATTGGGATGCAGTTATATTAACACAATTTGACAATTAATATAATACTTATAACTTAGCTGCTCATATCTTTAAGACACTATTAATATTTATGTCATCATTTAACTCTGGGGGCCTTGCTGCATCAAGTCTTAGTTGCCAGTATAACTCTTTATACTCTAGTCTGGCTTCCCAAGGTCCCCCCTCGGGTCTTGTTTCACTTGTTCCAAAATAAAAAAAGTGTATTTACAATCAACACATTCCCTAGAATGTCTAAAAAGTGGATTTGTGCCCTTCCTATGCATAACATCATAGTTGTGTCCGCATGTACGCTTCCTCATTGCTCTCTCTGTCTTTCCTACATAAAAACATGAGCATGTAATACAGATAACCAAATATACCACACCTTTACTATTGCAATTAAAATGTCCTTTTGGTTTAAAACTAAAAACCCTGGTCTCAAGGTATATCTCATAAATCTACACTGGTTACAATAACCACACCTGTAGGCACCATCCCTCTTATTTGCAAATCCTGATAGTTTATGACTTTGTGTCTGCCTGTATGCAAGACACTGTAATCACGGGGTATAGCAGTTTCAATGACCAATGCTACTTTTGTCTTCTTTTCATGGACCGCTATATCTGGTTTTCTTGCATCTATCTTTTGACCCATGTGATGTAGACTTCTTAATTTTCTATGATGCTTTGTGGCTCATGTTTCCAGTGTTTTTTTAGCTACTTCAGTATTATAATGTTTGTACAGTCCCCAGTGCAAAAGTTTTGCCACTTTATTATGCCTTTCAGTGTGCAGTCCCTCTGCCATTAGTATATCACAACCAGCAACAAGGTGTGCAAATTGTTTCCAATTCTGTTTTATAAAACCTACATTTATCTGTTTCTCATATATGTTCAGTAGGCTTTTTTAAACCAGTGTGTATGTAGCCCACTGTCTTGGGCC
The DNA here is from genome assembly GCF_019279795.1 of Protopterus annectens. Taxonomy (NCBI): domain Eukaryota; kingdom Metazoa; phylum Chordata; order Ceratodontiformes; family Protopteridae; genus Protopterus; species Protopterus annectens. The sequence continues at coordinate 222,678,799 of NC_056744.1, forward strand.
ACCAATATTAACTTTCATCTTCTGGTTTGAATTTCCCTCTCCTTAACCATTCCTCCATTCGATCCTGATCAACATGAGGTTCTTCCAGGAATTTTCTATACTTGCAACTGTATTTATGCATTTTCCACATTTCTTGCCTTCTCAACTGATCCTTCACCTTAAGCTCTTTCTTTTGTTTTTTGGCACATTCAATTGCTGCCTGATTTTTATCTACTTCTGGTTGGATTTCCATTCCCGCTTGACACTGATATGCTTCTGCTAGACTAAGAAGGGAAGTCATCTTAGATTTATTCTCTTCATGTTTTAAAACTTTCACTATATTTTGGTCTTGTGAGGTCAGCAGATATGTATGCAGTCCCACAATCACAGATCTATACATGTAATCAATTTCAAGGAGGCCCATACCTCCTTAGGAACAGGAATATATAATTCTTATATCATCTGAAAAATTTTTGACTACTCGCAGTTGTGCTTTCAGTTCCTCATCTGATGAGCTATACAGTTTTAAATCATCAACAAAGAGAAGATGAAAAGTCTTTACACTTGTTTCTTTCTGGGAGCCAAATTATAGCCATGGCCTAATCTGTTAAGCAGACACTTAATGGGTTAAGGAAAGGCAAAAGAGCAACAGTGACAGAGAGTCATCCTGGAATATCCGCCTTTAGATTTTTATCCCTGGAATAATAATTTGTCCTTTATCATGGCTTAACTGCAGAGTAGTTTGCCACTGTTTCATGGTCGCTGTGATTTAGTTGATCAGTGTAGAGTGTATCTTATACATTTTAAGCACATTTTTATCTAAAAAAGTGGGATACTGTCAAATGCTTTTTTGTAATCAATCTATGCCATACTTAGATTCTTCCCCTTTTTACAATTCTCTACTATAACTTTATTTAACAAATGATTCTTTATGCCATATGACTTTCTGTCATTGCCCTTTTGTTCTATTGCCATAATTGAGTTTTCTTCTAAATGACTATAAACTGTGTCAGCATCAATTCCTGTGTACAGTTTATACATCGTCGGAAGGCAAGTCATTGGTCTATAATTTTTAGGGTAGCTTGCAGCTTCACTGTTAAGTAGGAGCATTGTTTTTCCTGTTAGCCAGGTTGGTGTCTATTTGGGGTGCACACATAAATAGTTCTTACTCATGGCTAAATCTTTGTGCAAAGATGTTAATACTTTTAACCAGAAGTTAGATACTGCATCTGGGCCTGGGGTTTTCCAGTTACAGGCTTTTCTTAACTTTGTTCCAATCTCTTTTGCTGTTACTTCATCCCGTTTCATATCCTGTACCTTTGAGCTTCTTATTCTTTCTTTTACTTCTTCTATCCATTTAGCATCTTTGTTATGTTCCACAAAATTGTTATAAAGTTGGGCGCTGGGCTGGCAACTCGACACCGTAAAACTCCACTGCCAATCATGAGCAGACAGGTGATCCGCTGTGACATCCCCTAACCGAGAAAACCTGAAAGAAGAAGTGCATGATAAATCCAGATCCATTATAATACTGTGCATTGCTTTTATCACGTCTGTCTTTCTGGGTATTTTTGTTGATCTGGTCCCTCTTCTATACCCTTCCTTTCAGTAAGGTATCTCTTCTGGCATTCCAGCTGTTCCATGTATCTGGACAGATACATGCCAAAGGTGGCATTATATTCAATGACTGGCACAATGAGGGCGATGTAAATGGGGGCAGTGACATCCCTACATGTAGACACAATCCCTTTGTTTGTAAGGTGTACAGTACAGGAATGCTTACAATAGACGCTTGTTGGTCAAACGTGAGGTCACTGTCCATATAAGTTTCTTAGGGATCCACATTGAAAGGGTTTGTTACACTTTTAAATTTTTTTTTAATATATGTGCATAGTAAATAATACTGGAAAAGATTAATTCATGTAAAGAGTACTTTTTAAGTCATCCTGTTTTATGTTGAAATTATTAGTAACCAGCTCCACATTATGAAAGACAACCTTCCAACGGATGCACTACTGAAAGGAGTAAGTGTACCATTTTTATTTATTGTTGCAACCACCACTTCACCTGTAGACCTATATTGCATAAGAAAAGCATAAGTATGAGGCATTTCAGGCCAGATTGGGGGGGGGGGGTGCACACAGCAAATTTCTGAGCCAAAAGTCTGATAGTTAAAAGCACTAGTGATCATTATACCTCTCAATCTCTTAGAGCAATAAATCAGGACAAAACCTCAAATAATGGGAGGGCAAAAGCCCAAAAATAGGGACAATTTCTAAATATTGCTCTTAGAAATGTAGAAAGATGACAGAATAACAGGTTTTACATTAGCATGAATTTTCTGAAGGATATGAAGACTGAAACTCAAATGTCTGCCATTATTTTCTGACTTCAATCCTCAATGATTTGCCAGAAAACCACAGTTTTAAGAGAAGTAAATGAAAAATATGAGTCACAAATATGGACATTCTGTGAAAATTTGTACAGCTGACAGGCAAACCACCATAATTTAACAGTTTTACGCTAATCCAACTGAAATAATGCAACAGATATTATCCTGCAATACCTGCATTGTGTATGTATATATATATATATATATATATATATATATATATATATATATATATATATATAGTTCCCCTTCACAAGATCGAATGAATGGAAGCTTGAAATGCATAAGCTCGAGACTAGAATCTCGAACTTCCGTTCACTTGAAATTGTGAATGGGAAGTTTAGGGTTAGAAAAAAAAGAGTTCAGTTACCTTTTTGCAGGGGGTTAGGTCCCCCTGCACCCTTACAGCTGTCATCTAAGAGCTGCGTGACCGCACTATAGTGGAAGACTGGGAAATCTTCCATTTTGCGTTTATGCATATAGCGTGGAATGGGAGATTTCCCTTCCTTTCGCTGTAGTGGGATCTCGGAGTAGGAATATTTAAGGGGGGGGGGTTTTTTTTTTATTTTTATTTCCCTTTCACATTTTCGAGTTTCTGTAAACTCGAGATTCTGGCTTCGGGGTTATGAATTTCGAGTTTATAGGAATTCGATCTTGTGGAGGGGAACTATATATATATATATATATATATATATATATATATATATATATATATATACTGGCTAATGGCATACTAATTGCTAAAATAAATACAGCAGAAATAGTCAAACAGTCAACATCAAACAAATGTACTCCTTAACAACAACAGTCAGTTAACTCCTAGTGCGTACAGCCCCTATCATGCAAACTTTACTTAACACAGCTGAGCGCATGCAGTTTCTTTCAAGACTGTGCCTGAGCTGGGCCTGGCCTGCAGATAAAGACAACAACTTAACTGCCAACAATACCCTGTACCTGCTCAGCAAGTACTTTAAAGAGAAACATGAACATTTACTACTTTACTTTCTAATTCGTCAAGTTCAAACAGAAATGTTAATTTATCTCAATAATCTCATCACTGAGTCACCACCACCATCACGGCAGGCAGTCATCAATGAATCATCAGTTTTTCAGAGTTCAACAATAGTTATTTGACTTGTTAAACTATGGTATACACCTTAAGTTTGAAGAAAAATGTTATTGTATCATCACCAGACTAGAGTCAGTCACCACCACTATGCCAGGTAGTCATTCATTTTTTCTTCTTTAGAATCAGAGAGTTCAACAACTTTACAGGAGGTCGGGAGTTGTCTGAAATTCAGTTCATTTAACTAAGTTGTTCTGCTGCTACTGCTGCATGTGTGTGTCGTGGCACGCTGTGCCTACACACATTCACGTCACAAACCAACTCAACCAAATGGAAAGCCACTTTGGCACCAACCTGACTTTTGCCTTTTTGCCCAGCTCACTCTGCCTCCAGGAAGTTCCAGCGAAACCAGACCAAAAAAAAAAAAACGCAACCCCAACAGTTTCCAGCCCAAAAACCCGCAACCCACAACTGCTCTAAATTTCCCAAAACCAACTACCCAAACCAGCCCAATTGGGCAAGAAAACCGTGGACCTGGCAACCCTGGCCACAGGTCAGTAGTGTACTGTGATCCTAGAGCAATGAGACAGAAGCCCTAATCAGTGAGCCACACCCATTAGTTGCAGACCACACACATTCGGGTCAGTAGAGGACAGGTAGAAACAAAGTTACTGCCTCTTCACTGACAGAAGTAGATGCAAGGAATGATCAGGCATCTGTTTGGTGATGTCTGGCTCCAAGGCAGCTAAATGATTGAAATTATTTGTAAGGCTGACAAGCTGCTGCATTTTACATATTTGTTCCTGTTCAGTCCCTAGTGATATGCACCACGGCAGTAAGGTACCAGTTGTGAGTTTGAGGTATTGGTCACTCAGAGTGACCAGTACACCTACAGCTTTGACTGTGAGGCAGCTTTTGAACTTTGTACCCATATGATCCATGATTCCTTCCTCAATTTCAAACCGACTTGGTGTAACTACCAGATCTGCTGCTTGCTGTGTTAATTTTGTAGTAATCTAAGTACCTTCTTGTGTGCATTTTTGTTATTAACACATAATCTGAACTGGTTCTTCTTAATAAACTTGCTGTACTGCCATCATGGAAATGACCATTGTAATAAATTCACATGGTCAACACTTTTGGATTTGTAGTTGATATAACCTTATTGTCTGTGTATATGGATATCATAACTTTTTAATGATTATCTTTGTGTTGTATACTGTTTTATTCTTGGTTAACACTTATGTTAAATAATAATTTTAGGAGTGTTTTTTTCATTAATATTTTATGTTCTATACTGTCTGACCTCTGAAGTTGAACCATACCTCTCAAGTGTACCTCATTACGAGTAACGTACCTCATTTGGGGTCTTAAAAAGTTCATGTTCCTCAAAGTTCCACTCTGCAACACATTCAGCATTAGGAATTTTTTTAAGTGAAATCCATGGTAAATAGAAATGAATCATATTAATTAATTAAATGATCTTCTTTATAAGTAAAACTAGCATATTTTAACCATCCTGTGACCTTCCTAGCTGAAGTAGTTAGTAAGCCATTAGCATGTGTTCCACATTTCTCCCTTTCGTTCCACATTTTGGAGATGGAAGGTTGAAAGCTATGAGTTGAACACTTTAACAACTGTGGAGAATTCAGAATCCTTATGACCTACTGGTTCGCAAATATCTTAACCTCAAACTATCTTATGGAGAATTCAGAATCTGTATGAACTAATGGTTTGCAAATATCTTGCCTCATATTATCTTCTTAAGACATCTGGAGTAAGATTTTTGTATTCCCTTTGTTTTGTATAGAAAAGGAAATAATATCTTTTTGCTTTGTGTACTGAAAGAATACAAATGGGTGAATTGACACGTATGTATAAGACTTCATTGCTATCAGCATTGCTATTAATTAATAAATAAATAGCCAAACAAATGTGTTTGGATGCTTTTCACCCCTGCTTCATTCTGACAGCTATCCTCAGCTCCCGATGTGCAACAGTAGATCTACTAGTTACTGGTCCTCCTCGAGCCCCAGGCTAACACCAATTGTTTGTCTGGACTGACATGCATCTTAAAGGGCTTCCGGGTGGGAGGGAGGTCTCTCTTTCATCTGCTGTTTTGTTTTGTTTTTTGTTCTCAGTGAATTCCCATTCTGTGGAGCAGGCTTCTTGTACATATGAAGCAAAACTCTTCCCTAACCCTTTTCAAGCATAACCTGGAGCAATGGATGGGAAACAGGAAATTCACCCCTTGTCTGACACCTGTGTCTCTGATGAACAGAGGCAGTATTACATCACGCCCTAGCTAACATATACCCACTCAAGTAACCTCTAAGACACAATAACACATGGGAGACATTTGGGTTGCATGGCTAGTCAGTGATCACTAGCCTAATATATGCCTATGAACCTATGAATCTATTTATTATAATAAAAATTACTAAACTATCTAATATCCGTTTCTTAAACATCATCAGAGACATAAGTGTGATAGATTTTTCTCTCTAATGAACTCCTGTCTGAGCATGAAGAACACTTAGGCTTAAATAGTATATGATTCCACTGGCAAAGGAAAGTTGCTGAAGGTCTGGAGAGATGCAGAAGGGCACGTGTTCTGGAACTGTATGATTTTATCAAGTTTTAAAGGCCAGTTACTAGGTATTTTACACTGCCTTTCTATCAGCCAATTCAGTTATCCCAAATACTACTTTCATAGTTTTAGCTTTGAATGTTGGTTATTCCCTAGTAAAGGATCAGAAGTGCCTACATTTTTCCATGACATTTACTAAAAAAACTGTCACAAGGAAATGGAAAAGCAAAGTAACCCACAAATTCCAGGAACTCCGATATACCATGAATGAGTTGTCTAGCTAACAGTGAGAGGAGGACTTTATCAGTGAACTCTTGGCAGATGTATTTGGGCAAATATTTACCCTAGTTTAATTATTAGGGTTTTGCTCTCTCAAATTTTAATTTGCTGATATTGCAATTTGATAGGAAGACCCTATCATTTAGGCAGAGAATCTCTTTAACTAATCAGTGGTAATGATATTTCCAAGCACTGAAAAGTTGGATGCTTTGCCCTTAATTATGATTTCCTTTTGGGTGGAGAAAATGCTACTCGAAAATACTTGGAGATAGTTGTGTATACTATATATGCCGTTGGTATATTTTGTATTTGCTGTTTTCTTATCTTTATGTTAACTTGCTACATTTACACTGGATATAAAAAGTTTATACACCTCTGTTAAAATTGCAAGGTTTTTGTGATATAAATCATTTAAAAACTTTTCCCACCTTTAATGTGACCTATAACCTGTACAACTCAATTGAAAAACAAACAAATCTGTTTGGGGGAAAAATATAAAAAATACAATAAGCTAATTGCTTAAGTGTGCACAGACTAATACTTTGTTGAAGCACCTTTTGATTTAATTACAGCATTCAGTCTTCTTGAGTACACGCCTGCCATCAATTTAAGAGACTCTGATTAAGTCCAAATAAAGTTCAGCTGTCCTAGTAGGATTTTCCTGACATTTACTCAATTGCCTGCTACAGCAAAAGCCATGGCTTGCAGAGAGCTTACAAAGCAGCAAAGGGATCTCATTGTTGAAAAGTATCAGTCAGAAGAAAGGTACACAAAAAATTTCCACAGCATTGGATATACCATGGAACACAGGGAAGACGGTCATCAAAAAGTGGAGAAAATATGGGACAACAGTGACATTGCAAAGAACTGGACGTCCCTCCAAAACTGATGAAAAGACAAGATGAAAACTGGTCAGGGAGGCTGCCAAGAGACCTACAGCAACACTGAAAGTGCTGCAGGAATTTCTGGCAAGTACTGGCTGTTTACCATATGTGACAACAATCTCCCATATTCTCCATATGTCTGGGCTATTGGATGGGGTTGCAAGACAGAAGCCTTTTCTTACACAGAAAAACATCCAGGCCCGGATAAAATTTGCAAAACAATATGTCAAGTCTCCCAAAAGCATGTGGGAAAATGTGTTATGGTCTGATGAGACCAAGGCTGAACTTTATGGCTACAATTCCAAAAGGTATGTTTGGCACAAAAACAGCACTTTGCATCACCAAAAGAACGCCATCCCCACAGTGAAGCATGGTGGTGGCAGTAGCATGGTTTGAGGTTGCTTTTCTTCAACTGGAACTGGTGCTGTAGTCAGGGTGGAAGGAATTATGAGCACTTCCAAATACCAGTCAGTTTTGGCCCAAAACCTTCAGGCGTCTGCTAGAAAGCTGAAGATTTAGAGGAATTTCACCTTTTAACATGACAATGACCCCAATAATACATCCAAATCAACAAAAGAATGACTTCACCAGAAGAAAATTAAAGTTTTGGAATGGCCCAGCCAGAGCCCAGACCTAAATCCAATAGAAAATCTGTGGGGTGACCTGAAGAGGGCTGTGCACAAGAGATGCCCGTGCAATCTGAGAGATTTGGATTGCTTTTGCAATGAAGAGTGGGCAAATATTGCCAAACCATGCTGATAGACTCCTACCCAAGAAGACTGAATGCTGTAATTAAATCAAAAGGTGCTTCAACAAAATATTAGTTTAAGGGTGTGCACACTTATGCAACCAGCTTATTGTATGTTTTTTATTTTTGATATATTTCCCCTAACAGATTTGTTTTTCAATTAAATTGTACATGTTATAGGTCACATTAAAGGTGAGAAAAGTTTTGAAATGATTTATTGTGGACTCATTTTTTTTATATCACATAAACCCGACATTCTAACAGGGGTTTGTAAACTTTTTATATCCAATGTATTTGTCTTTCACAGTTGCTCAGTGAATAAACAGATGTTAGGATGTGGTTTATGTAGTAAAAGTATGATATTAAAAAATGGATTAAGGAAGGCTTACTGTGATGCAGAAGTCTTAATTCTGAAGTTTTCCACATTGCTGTAAGCCTTTCTGATGCAGAGACTGATCTCTTGATAAAGTTTTTTCCTGGTGGAAGCTGTAGCCTGGAGAGCAGTCTCAGTGTGAAAGCCACGTGCTAATATGTCATTCTGAGGGAATGGCTAATGATAATTTGCCATGTCCTGTCTCCCAGAAATGTCCATGACTCCCGACTAACTCGTGTTGGAGTGTCAGTGAGAGTGTATTTATAGGTTCATAAGTAAATACTAAGCTAGCTGCCCTTGCAGGCCATTTTAAGCCTACCTAATTTCTCGTTTTGTGCTGGAAATAAACTATTTGTGAGTGTTTCCATGAGTGTGAGCAAGTGCACGCATGCACTCACTCATGGTTGTCTGAATGTCTGTGTGTGTGTGTGTGTGTGTGTGTGTGTGTGTGTGTGTGCTTGAGTGCTTGCATGGAAATGCATGTGCATTTTGTCATTGTTTAATAGCCTGCAATCATTAGATCTGATGCCGATATTGCAGGAACTGTGTCACAAAGCCCTACACCTACAAGTTTACTTTCAATGTTCTGAGTTTTCAATGTTTTGTGTTTTCAATGTTTTGAATTTTCGATGTTATGGTCTCAGTGTTATGAAATTCAATGTCATGAAATTTCATTGGTATGAAGTAGACCTAAATGTATGTGTGTGTGTATAGATATATATATATATATATATATATATATATATATGTATATATAAATATATGTATATATATATATATATATATATATATATATATATATATATATATAAAATATATATATATAAAATATATATATAGATTAGATATAGATATATCTATATATATCTATATATATATATATATATATATATCTATATCTATATATATATATATATATATATATATATATATGGGTCCCCTTTAGTCGATCGAAAGTTTACAAGTTCGAACCACATATGGCCGAGACCATATGTTTGAACTTGTAAAAGTTCGATAGGACTGAATGGAGATCTCCGTACAGAGCGGAAAGGGAAGATTTCCCATTTCCGCAATGAAGTGCGATCTCGGAGTTGGTATATTTTAGTAAGGGGGGTGTGGGGGTCAGGGGGGCTATAGACATTTAGTTTTGTGTTTTTTATTTTATGTGTTTTTATTTCAGTGTTCAAACTTTTATGAGTTTGAACATATGGTCTCGGCCATATGTGGTTCAAACTTGTAAAAGTTCGATCTACTGAAGTAGATCCATATTTGTGTATGTATATATATATATATATATATATATATATATATATATATATAGGGTCTATGTTAAATCAGTGAATGCTTAAAATAGCGAATGCTGATTTATCGACCCTTTAAGGACGAAAGCTAACAATCTCGAAGACACGGAACAGCAAAATCGCTGTCCCACAAAAAAAAAAAAAATGTTCAAAACACAAAATAAAGTAGGAGGCTTTGCCCCCCACTTAAATATATCAACTCCAAGATCACACCACAGTGAAGGAAATGGCAAAGTCCCGAAAACGGCTCAGTGATTTTTTTCCCCTGGAATCCCTGGGGAAAAAAAATTGCTGTTCCGTGTCTTCGGGATTGTCAGCTTTCGCTATTAAAGGGTCGATAATCAGCGTTCGCTATTTTAAGCATTCGCTGATTTAATGTAGACCCTATATATATATATATATATATATATATATATATATATATATATATGTGTGTGTGTGTGTGTGTGTGTGTAAATATATTTTTTTTTCTTTCAGCTGTTCCCATTAAGGCTCGCCACAGCGGATCATCTGTTTCCATTTCTTCCTGTCCTCTGCATCTTGGTCTGTCGCACCAACCACCTGCATGTCCTCTCTCACCACATACGTAAACCTAATCTTAGGCCTTCCTCTTTTCCTCTTACCTGACAGCTTCATCCTTAGCATCCTTTTCCCAATATACTCAGCATCCCTCCTCAGCACATGTCCAAATCAATGCAGTCTCGCCTCTCTACCTTTGTCTCCAAACTGTCCAACCTGGGCTGACCCTCTAATATACTTATTCCTAATTCTGTCCACCCTCATCACACCCAGTTGAAATCTTAACATCTTAAACTCTGCTATGTCCAGCTCTGACTCCTGCCTTTTTTGTCAATTCCACTGTCTCCAACCCAAACAACATAGCTGGTCTCACTACCCTCTTGTAGACATTCCCTTTCACTCTTACTGGTACTCGTCTGTCACAAATCACTCCTGACACTCTTTTCAACCTACTCCAACCTGCCTGTACTCTCTTCTTCACCTCTCTTCCACACTCACCATTACTCTGATCTGTTGATCCCAAGTATTTAAACTCATCCAGTTTCATCAGCTCGACTCCCTGTATCCTCACCATTCCTCTATCCTCCCTCTCATTCATACATATATATTCTGTCTTAGTCTTGCTGACCTTCATTCCTCTCCTCTCCTCTCTAGAGCATATCTGCATCTCTCCAGAGTCTTCTCAACCTGTTCCCTACTTTCACTACAGATCACAATGTCATCTGCAAACATCATAGTCCACAGGGACTTCTGTCTGATCTCATCTGTCAACATGTCCATCACCATTGCAAATAAGAAAGGGCTCAGAGCTGATCCTTGATGTAATCCCACATCTACCTTAAATGCATCCATCAATCCCACTGCTGAACTCACCATTGTCACACTACCCTCGTACATATCCTGTACCACTCTTACATACTTCTCTGCCACTCCCAACTTCGTCACCACAACTCCTCTCTAGTCAACCTGTCATATGCTTTCTCTAAGTCCACGAAGACACAATTTATTTTATTTTTATTTATTTAACATTTCTTTTACCAGGATAAATCCAACTGGACAACAGGTGTCCATTTTCAGTGGAGTCCTGGGGAGAAAAGCTCCAAGGAAGTAACAGTGTGAATACATAAGTTAGATAACAAGATAGCTAGCATACTGGTAAAAAACAGTTAAATGCAAAACCAATCACATAATACAATCAGGAGGTTACATGTCTACAATAACAGTACAGTCTGTGTAAATAAGATACTCACATAGTGCAGTCAGGAGGTTACATGTCTACAGTAACAGTACAATCTGTGTAAATAAGATACTCACATAGTGCAGTCAGGAGGTTACATGTCTATAGTAACAGTACAATCTGTGTAAATAAGATACTCACATAGTAAAGTCAGGAGGTTACATGTCTACAATAACAGTACAGTCTGTGTAAATAAGATACTCACATAGTAAAGTCAGGAGGTTACATGTCTACAATAACAGTACAGTCTGTGTAAATAAGATACTCACATAGTACAGTTAGGAGGTTACATGTCTGCAATAACAGTACAATCTGTGTAAATAATATACTCAGTAGTAGGTCGATATTTACAATATTTACAAGAAGTACATTGCAGGTGCATATGATGTACGCATTGGAGGCTTCACTGGGTAGTCTGCCTACAGGGCAGTGAGGATTCAGGGGGGGGGGGTCTTTGCAGTTACAGAGAGGGTTAGCAAAGAAATGTGATTTAAGGAGGCCTTTGAATGTGCTTGTGTGATTTTGTAGCCTAAGTTCAGGTAGGAGGGTGTTCCATGTATTTGCAACCTCATGGGAGAATAAGGGTTCTCCAGAGTTATTCTTACATGGATTTACTTCAGTCAGGGATTTGTTACTTGATCATAGTTCCCTGTTGGAGTTGTAAAAGTTTAACCTGTCAGTTAGGGCAGGGGTTCTCCCAGGATGGTATAGAATTTGATGAGCTATGATGAGTTGGTGGTAGCGTAACGAGTTTGGAAATTCTAACCAGTGTGTGAAGATATAGCCAGGGAATTGTTATGGCTAGGCTTGTATAGGCCCTAGGGCTGATAGCCTAGTACCAACCTATGAAGCTAAGTAGGGATTGGCAGTGTGATCTACTATTGGCAGTGAACCTAGCTATTTTGTTGTAGCATGTGGAGAGTTTGTTCTGGTCGGTTTTATTAATGTTGGTAAGAACTGGAGAGGCGTAAAGTAATGTTGATAAGAGATGAGTTCTGGCTATTGTAGTTCTAGACTCAGAGGTTAAGAACTGTTTGCAATGATAGAGGCAAGCTAGTTTTTTATGGACTTTAGAGATAGTTTGGGATATGTGTTTGTTGTATTAAGTTGTTGATCAATCATGACACCTAGCAGTTTGGCCTCAGGTACTGGGGTGATGAAGGTGCTATTGGCTGACAGGATGGTGAAGGTGGGGGCACAGTGTTTAGTTGGGTGGAATATCATTAGCTGTGTTTTTTGGGAGTTTAGTATCAGTTGGTAGTTGTTTAGCCAGTTGTCTACCTCAGTGAAGGATTCTTGGGCTTTACTTTGTAGTAGATAGATGATGTGTGCTGAGCAGATTAGGGTTGTGTCATCTGTATACTGGACAATACTGGCTTTAGTGGTTGCTAGGTAGAGATTATTTGTAAATATGTTGAAGATAAGGGAGCCAAAGATTGAGCCTTGTGGGATGCCGCATGTGACGGGGAGTGGGGGGGGTTATAGAGTTGCCCCATTTGTTAGATTGTGAGCAGTTGTTTAGGTAACTTTTAAACCATTGTAGGGTGGAGTTATTAAGGTTGAGTTCAGAGAGGTGGGTAAGGAGTTTGTTATGGGAAACTGTATCAAATGCCTTGGATAAGTCTAGGAAGGTGGCAGAGACCAATTTCCCTTGGTTCCTGTGTGAGTTTATGGTATTTGAGAAGTTGATTAGGGCAGTGCTGGTGCTATGGGATGGTCTGAATTCATGTTGGGTTTTGGATAGCAGGTTGTTGGTTAGTAGGTGGGTAAGGAGTTGGTGATGGATACGTTTTTATAGAAATTTTGAGAGGGATGATAGGATTGCAATGGGATGGTAGTTGGAGATTTCAGTAGAGGGGCCACCCTTGTGGAGGGGGGTGATATATGAGGTTTTTCACAAGGGTGGAATTGTGCACATTGAAATAGATCTATTAATGAGTAGAGAGATGGGGTAGGCAATGGCCTTGGATGCAACTTGGAGATACTGGGCTGGGAGACTGTTAGCAGCTAGGGTGGTAAGTTTGAGTTTTGCTAAAAGTTTTTAAATGGTTGGCGTTGGTACTGGGTTGAGTGAGAAGGTGGTGGAGTTAGTCTGGCAGTTAAGGGATTGTGGTTGGGTTGTGGGTGATGCAACTCCTTCTGACCTTCTCTGCACTTCTCCATCAACACTGTCAGAGTAAACATCACATCTGTAGTACTCTTTCTTGACATAAAACCATACTGCTAATCACTAATCATCACCTCCCTTCTTAGCCTAGCTTTGAGTACCCTTTCCCATAACTTTATGCTGTGACTGATAGATTTTATCCCTCTGTAGTTACTACAGCTCTGCACATCACCCTTATTCTTAAAAATCGGTACCAAAACACTATCCCCTCTCCTCAGGCATACTCTCACTTTCCAAGATTTTATTAAACAATCTGGTTAAAAACTCCACTGCCTTTTCTCCTAAACACCTCCATGCTTCCACAGGTATGTCATCTGGACCAACAGCCTTTGCATTCTTCATCCTCTTCATAGCTGTCCTTACTTCCTCCTTGCAAATCCTTTGCACTTCCTGATTCACTATCCCCACATCATCCAACCTTCTCTCTCTCTCTCTCTGTCATTCTCTTCATTCATCAGCCCCTCAAAGTACTCTCCATCTGCTCAACACACTCTCCTCGCTTGTGAGTACATTTCCCTTATTATCCTTTATCACCTTTACCTGCTGCACATCTTTTCTAGCTCAGTCCCTCCATCTAGCCAATCAGTACAGGTCCTTTTTCTCCGTCCTTGGTGTCCAACCTTTCATACAACTCTGCATACGCCTTATCCTTAGCATTCACCACCTCTCTCTTTTCCATGCACCTCATCTCCTTAAACTCCTTTCTACTTTCTTCATCTCTCAGACAATCCCACTTCTTTTTCGCCAACATCTTTCTCTGTATATGGTCCTGTACTTCCTCATTCCACCACCAGGTCTCCTTGTCCTCCTTCCTCTGTCCAGATGTCACACCAAGCACCTTTTTAGCCATCTCCCTTATTAGCTGTGCTGTAGTTACCCAGCTATTCAATAACTCTTCAGTGCCTGTCTTAGCTCTTCCCTGAACTCCACCTCACAATCACCCTTTTTCATTTTCCCCCATTTGATCCTTGGTGCTGCTCTCACGTTTCTCCTCCTCCTCTTCATCACCAGCGTCATCCTACAGACCACCATTCTATGCTGCCTAACTACACTTTCCCCTGTCACCACTTTACAGTCTCTAATCTCCTTTAAACTGGCCCTCCTGCATAGGATATAATCCACCTGTGTGCCTATTCCTTCACTCTTATATGTCACTCTGTGCTTCTCCCTCTTGTTAAAATATGTATTCATCATAGCCATGTCCATCCTTTTTGCAAAATCCACTACCATCTGACCTTCTGCATTCCTTTGATTAACACCATACCTACCCATTACTTCCTCATTCCCTCTGTTCCCTTCACCAACATGCCCATTGAAATCTGCTCCAATCACCAGTCTCTCACCCTTGGGTACAGTCATCACCACTTCATCCAACTCACTCCAAAATGTTTCTTTCTCATCCATTGCACACCCAACTTGTGGAGCATATGCACTAACAACAGTCATCATTACACCATCAATTTCCAGCTTCATAAACATCACTCTAGCTGACGCTCTTTTCACCTCCAAAACACACTTGGCATACTGTTCCTTAAGGATAACCCCTACCCCATTTCTCCTCCCATCTACACCATCATAGAACAATTTGAAACTGCCTTCGATACCACCTGTCCTTACTCCCCTTCCATCTGGTCTCTTGCTCTCGCTTTTATTATGTGTAAATGTTTAAACTGCAGGTGAATATTTTTATTAATAATATCTATTAACATTTATTTCATTTATCAAATGTTTTATTCATACATTGTTTTATATAGTGCTTTTATACGCATTGTATTGTTGTATATACATATATTTTAGGTGGATTTTCCTTTAACTGTTAATTATGTCACATTACTGTTTTTGGAGGGATATTTAAAAGGTGAAGTGATGTTTGTTGGTTTTAATACCTCTGAAGAAGTCTGTGGATATAATCTGACGAAAGCACTAAGGTTTTCAATAAATTCTGATTTTCTTTTCCTGGTGTTGCTTGCTCCTTGCCTTCATTGTGGTTCATAATTTCTGCTCCAACTACTTTGACCTTACATGCATACACTTTTTTACCCTCACTCTATTCTCATATTTCCCCTGTATTCTCTTGCTATGACTTAGTGCAGCCCGCCCTCAATCTCTTTTTAGTATAATAAATACTAACTTTATTGCCTCAATATAATTTTACAGCTTAGTAGAGCTTATTTTTTTCTTTTCAGAGCCTGCAGTCACTCTTGTCACAAAGCCCAACACCTAAGTGTTTACTGAGACATTTGTCCTTTTGTCATTGTTTCATAGCCTGCGATCATTAGATCTGACCTTGATATTGCAGGAGCTCTGTCACAAAGCCCTACACCTACAAGTTTACTGAGACTTTTGTCCTTTTGTAATTGTTTTATAGCGTGCGGCCACTACATCTGACCCTGATATTGCAGGAGCTCTGTCACAAAGCCCTACACCTACAAGTTACTGAGACTTTTGTCATTGTTTCATAGCCTGTGGTCACTACATCTGACCCTGATATTGCAGGAGCTCTATCATAAAACCCTACACCTACAAGTTTACTGAGATTTTTGTCATTGTTTCATGTAAGCATATTCATCATGAAGAACCTTGCTGGATATTAACTAAAAATTGACCTGAGGGTAGGAAAAAGATCACACATTATCCTTTTACATAAGGGAGGCAACTCCACTGGCATCACAAAATGTCATCCTATTGCAGTCTTGTCTTCCCTCTCTAAGATTCTAGAAAAATGTGTGCATCTACAACTCCTCCACCATCTTGCACACAAAAACCTACTTTCCCACACTCAACATGGTGTAGACTTGCACACAGTACCTCAACAGAATTATCTTTAATAGACTCTGTCAACAAACTCCATGATATTGGGAAACTAGTATCTGCAGTATTTCTAGATTTGTCAGAAGCATTTGACATGGTATCTCACTCCAAACTCCTTAAAGAACTTTGCAGCATTGGTCTGTCCTCCTCTTCACTTCAGTGGTTTTCTAGCTACCTAACTGACAGCCAGCAAGCAGTAAAATTTCAGGGCTGTAATTCCCCATATCACATCACCCCCATAGGTGTACCTCAAGGATCCATCCTCGACCCATTACTATTTAATGTCTTTATCAATAACTTACATATAATCCAATATGCAGATGACTCTATCTGCTATCATCTGCATATCAGACACATTAACTCACCTACAACATGTAACAACAAGCTTTCTCTTCCAGAGAAATATGGCTGTCCAGTGCTGAACTCCTACTGAAATAAAAAAAAAAAAACAAAAAAAAAAACAAAGATCCTTCTCTTCACTCACAAACCCCATAGCTCCAACAAAACAAACTTAAAGATCTTTTCAGCCAACAATACTGAAATTGAATTTGTTCAGCATACCAAACTACTAGGTGTCACAATTGATGATAATTTCAGGTTTGACCTACACATACAAAACAGTATAAAAAAAAACACCAAAAACTAGGCATGCTATACAGGAATAAAAACTTCCTCACAGCAGCTACCAAAATTACCCTGGCCAAAACCTACCTATTGCCCTCACTGTTATATGGGGCCACAATTCTAACTAACTTACAGATCTCCTTAAGAAAAAAAGTAGAAAGCTTCTATAATAAAGTCACCAAATTTGTCATAAATGTACCCCCTCTAACTCATCACTGTAAAGACCTACATTCCCTAAGATGGCTGGAACTCCCCCTCCACCTCCAATAAGTACAACTTACTGCAGTATATAAAATCATCCACGACTCACTAGGTTGTCCTGCTCTTAATCCATTAATCAACTTTTATATCCCAAATAAACATCTCAGATCTGAAGACAAACCTCTCCTCACTATTTATAAACTTAAAAAAAAACAGGCCTATGCCTTTACTCCTGCTGTGTAGCAAAACTATGGAACTCCCTACCTTTAACTGTCAAAACTGCTAGTAACTGCACTCCTTCAAATAAATCCTCGATAAAAATACTTTAACAAAACTTGGATTTGCTCTTGTATGAGCCCAGGCGGAGGTACTCTTGTACCTTTTTGTACCTCTACTCTCTTTATCCCCACTACTAACTTTCCCTGTCCTCCCTTCTTCTACATATACTCCCCTGAGGTTACACTAATACCTTTTCCTACTATCCCCTCTATTACACCCTAACCTTCTCTACTTGTACTATCCGACGCCTTCACCAATATAATCTGTTACATATTTATTGACCTCTAGAATATTAATAAATGTTATGATAATCATCTATTATGTAAATAATGCTGCAGCTTCCTATTATCAGGCTTTCCATATAATTTATGCTTGAACACTATGACTTTATGTCTATTGAGTTTTTATTCTGACAAACTAATGTGTACTTTTTCAAATTGTGTGCTGGAATGTTATGACTTTATTATGTCTGTCTATTTTTTCCATTCTGTTAGCCATATGCATCTGGAGCTTTTCTCCCCAGGCATCTGCTGAAAATGGGTACCTCATGACCCAGTCGGACTTTCCTGGTAAACGAATGCCAAATAAATAAATGGATAAATGTTTGTGTGTGTACTTTTGTTCATGCTTGCCTGCATGCTTCTGTGTACGTGTGTATTGGTAGGGAGAACACTAGTGCTGTCAGGTCTCAGAGTCATGGTAATGAGCTGCTAATGAGGTGTTTCTCTATACGCCTTTACCTTATCTCTAAATAAGGATGGTCTCCATCAAGCTAACTGACCAATGTATGTTGGCTAATTAACACAGGCGGAGAGATTCTTTTTGAAGTATCCCAAAGAGTGTACTGTCTTTTCTTGCTCATTTGTTTAACTCCATCAGGTCTTTACAATTTAATTAACTAGAAAGAATATATTTTTGCTCAATGTTGTTATTTTAAATTACATGCAGCATGTGTGGAGATGTTTTACTTTTCCTGACAAGCTGTCACACTGACCAGAAAATGCATTTGTTCTATGACTTTTGTGTTTGTAAGGTCTGTAAACTTTATCTTTCTGGCTTTAAAGTTTATACTTAAGAAGGGAAGAGAAGTATTAGTCATCATCATCATCAATCTTTTTTTCCAGTTTTCTACATGGGGTCCAGATGTTTCAATAACTGTCGTCATCTCCCTCGATTTAATGCCACTCTCTGACCTTCTTTGATGGTCATACCTGACTGTCACGTCGTGTCTTACACAGTCCATCCACCTCTTTGCCAGAAGCCTTTTTTCCTCTTGCCTTCTTCCTGTCTATCCCAAATCTTCACTAAATTATCTTCTGCTTTTCTGCACATATGTCCAAAACACTGTAATCTGTTCTCTTTGACCTTCTGTGCAATTGGAGCCAATTTGGCTTCTGCTGTTATGTCCTCATTTCTTTGCCTGTCCCACAGTGTGCATCCTACCACCCATCTCAAACACTTCATTTCCATCACCTCTAGCTTCAACTGCTCTGCCTTCACTGTCCAAGCTTCTGTACTATACAACTGTACTAGTCACACCACTCTTTTGTATATCTTACTTTTCAGTTTTTTTGGCATTCTTCTGTCACACACTATCTCTAACACTTGGCTTCAGTCCCTCTGATTCCAACTTTGACCCCTCATTCAGATCTTACACCTCCTAGAAGCCTGAAGGTGCAGACCTGTTCCATTATTTTCCCTTTTATCTCAGTTCTCTGCTTCTTCTAATTTCCCCCATTTGCTGCCATTATAGCTGTCTTGTCTTCTCAGTTTCTTCCCATGTGCTGTCAGTTTTGTATTCCGTTTTCCTACCATCTGCTGAAGTTCTTGTTCAGAGCCTGCATGTAATGCCACATTGTCTGCATACTGCAGCTTTGTTAATCTGTTCTTGCCAACCTGTTTGCTAATATGGTCCATCACCAGCATAAACAGCAGTGGGCTCAGAGCTGAACCCTAATGCACACCCCACTCCCACTAGGAACACCTCTGTGAGTCCAAACACTGTTTGTGCTTGAGCCATTGGGTCCTTGTACATAGCCTACACTAATTCTACTAGTGTTTGTCGGACTTGGAGCCATTGCAGGACTACCCAAATCAGCTTTCTTCGAACCTTGTCATGTTTTCCCCAAGTCTAGGAATTCACAGTTCAACTCTCTCCTCATCTCTAGCTTCTTCTCAACTGCCTGTCTCACTGTAAACATCAATTCACTTGTGTTGCATCCTGATCTGAATGCAAACTGCTCATCTCCCATCTTACTTTCTACTATTCTGTGTCTTTGTGTATCAGTTTTCATCTCCAGACCTTTCATGCAGTGTAACAGGAGTTCATTTCCTCTGTACTGCCCACAGTTGTGAATGTCCCCTTTGTTCTTGTACACTGATACTAATATGCTTTTTCTCAAGTCATCTGGGATATGCTTCTCTCTATCTCCATACTGCTGTGAATACCCTCCTGAGCCCTTTCTCCCCTATCTCACCCAACATCTTGATTATATAGCTGCAGTAACCTCATCTGAGTTTACTGCTTTCCCTGACTTCATTTTTCCTTAGTGTTGTTTTACTTCTTCTAGGGTAGGCTCCTCTTCTCTCATCATAGGCTGTGTCTGGTGCAGTACAGCTTTGGCGAGGTTTTCGTCATTCAGAAGCTGCTGGAAGTACTCCTTCCATCTGCCTTTGATATCCTATGAACTGGTGAGCTGGTTGTTGCTGTCATCCATTCTAAAGGGTGCCTGATGACTATCTTCTTTATCTTATTTTACCTTGCAATCTGATATAGTTTCTTTATGCCATCTACTGAGTCACTTTCAAGAAGCTAGAAGAGTGCCTCTGATGCCTCATTCTTTGCTATTGCAACTCTTCTCTTAGCCTCTTTGTTGGCCAACCAGTATTCCTTCTTAGCCTGCTCCATCTCCCCCTTTTTAATGCACTCCTTTTTTTTTATGACTTCCTGGACTTCTGCATTCTACCACCACCTTTCCTTATGTACTTTACTTCCATACTTGCCTCAGCAGCATATCTGTTCTATAGTCCTCCCACATGCTATTTTGAGATGCTGCCATTCTGCTTCACCTCCACATGTTTCTCCTTCTTCCTGAAGTGCTAGAGACCTGGGTATTACTATATCACCATAATGGTGCTAGTTGAAGAGATACACAATCGGTGCATGAAACATATGCCACTAAAGGTATCTGTACTGCTGAAAGATGTGGGACTCTCATGTTTAGAAAACTCCACAGGTACTTATGTATGCAACGTTGACTGATATGTCAAATTTATTTAATGAAGTTTGTGAGTAGCATTAGAAGGTGAAATAAGTACACAAATGAAGGTAATTAGTAGGGATGAGGGAAAACTCTCATGATGACTTTTTTAGTAATTTGATGTGAAAACTGTATTTTAAAAGCTTGATGTATACATGCATTCATTACTCAGAGCTTATTTTTACTTTTTGCTTGATTTTGTTTCTGTTTTCTTGTATTATCTATTTTTTGTGTGTGTTTGTGGAGTTTGATGCTTAATGTAACAGTTGTTAGCTCAAGTGTGATATATCATTGGGAAAAGGGCAAACTCCTAATACCCAAAATACTGGCAGCCAGTATAACAGCCAGTTTGAAGTTCTGAACTCTCAACCATTGACCATTCCATATTTTGAAATGTTGCTAAACTGAATCACACCCATATATCTATATGTAAGTACCATTACATTAATGGATGTATGGCATTAAGAGGTACACAAATCCAAAATATTTGTAAAAGGACAGAATAATACAGCACTCATAGGTTGGTACTAGTCTCTTGGCCCTGGGGCCTATACAAGCCTAGCCATAACAATTCCCTGAATATTTCTTCCCACAATATTTACTTCCCCTTCCCACAATATTTACTTCCCCTTCCCACAATATTTACTTCTCTTTAGAGAATAAACTCTTCATAAATTCTGGGCCGGATTCACGAAGGCTTGCACGGAGTCTAAGAGTAGAGTAAGACTCCAGACAGTCAATATGTCTGCCGAGCGATCCAGGAACAGCCGGCAGGGGTGTGCATGAGAGCTCCTAAAACTACTCTTGCACGGACAGTGTTAGGTTATGCAAATTACCTCATTTGCTGCTAAAAGCTATGCAAATGAGGTACATTTGAGATCCGGGAAACACTAACCTGTCCGAGTAAGAGTAGTGTTATTTGCAGAAATGTACTCCGTTGGTAACGGAGTACCGTGCTGCAAATAGCAAAACAGAGCTATGACAGCTCCAAATAAAGGATGCATCCAGTTGAGGAAGCATGCCAATGGCCAAATATAAGGCCATTGGCATTTTTATGTATTGCAAAATAATAAAAAATAATTTTTTTTCCCCCGATCTCCGATGTTTAAGCATAGCGCAGCACAAATGTGCTTCACTCTAAAAACCAGAAAAAAAAATAAAAGACAAAAATAGGCATTTTATTAAAAATATCCATCTGCCATGCAGGTGAATGGCAGGCTGAAGACAACATGGCCACTGAGTAGTGGTTGCTAAGGGGGGAAGCTCAGTCTGAGAGATGTAACCAAGGATTAGTAGGCAATCCTATGCATATGAGTATAAGGATAGTGAATCCCAATTTTCCCTGCCATGTGAACCATGTCCCTAGAGTATAAGAGTAG
Organism: Protopterus annectens; assembly: GCF_019279795.1. Lineage (NCBI taxonomy): Eukaryota > Metazoa > Chordata > Ceratodontiformes > Protopteridae > Protopterus > Protopterus annectens. The sequence continues at coordinate 222,700,888 of NC_056744.1, forward strand.
AAGATAGGTGACATCATGAGGGGGTATGTATCAAAGACTGTAAGCGTATTGGAGCAGAGTGGCATGTGTTTGCTGTGAGTTACTCAGGACTGGAAGAGGCGTGTGTACAGTTGTCTGAACTGAAACCCAGAAACCGAAGGTGTATGCTGTGGCTATCACTAAAGTTTCTTGCAAAGATGCTTACACTGTGTGTGTGTGTGTGTGTGTGTGTGTGTGTGTGTGTGTGTGTGTGTGTGTATGTGTTTGTGTGTGTTTGTGTGTAATTACCTTGGAGAGGAGCAACCTTTTTGTAGAGTAGTAGAACACCTTACAAGTGGTATACTTACCTTTGTCAAGTCTGATGATGTCACCCTCCTACAAATATACCTGTGGAAAAGAGACCTCCCAGTAATGTGTATAGCGCGTCGTGTTAATGCGTACTCCTCTAATATCATGAAATAGTTAGGTAGGGGTTTAAATCCTGCACTTGACAACTGTGTGTGTGTGTGTGTGTGTGTGTGTGTGTGTGTGTGTGTGTGTGTGTGTGTAATTACCTTGGAGAGGAGCAACCTTTTTGTAGAGTAATAGAACACCTTACAAGTGGTATACTTATCTTTGTCAAGTCTGATGATGTCACCATCCTACAAATATACCTGTGGAAAAGAGACCTCCCAGTAATGTGTATAGTGCGTCGTGTTAATGCGTATTCCTCTAGTATCATGAAGTAGTTAGGTAGGGGTTTGAATCCTGCACTTGGTGAGTGTGTGTGCTCTATGTGTGTGACACTGTTCGTCAGTGTGTTGTGGGTTTTGCTTTTACTACTGTATGATATATCAGTATGCATTGCACATGTGAGGTAGCTGTGTGGCAAATACATATACGTGCATGTTACCTCAATTATTGCATGTGTGGGAACCCTGCTTTCTCCAAGAACACAGCTGTCATCTTTGCCAGACTGTGCTGCTGCTTCCCAGACCTTAGGCCACATCTGTATGCTTGTGACAAGGCCAGCCACTGCAGTGATCCCTGGCCTAGGTCATCCATGTCACTCACACTCATTATGGTTTCTGTTGAATTGTGTGAGTGAGGGTTTATGGCCAAGGTGTATGTCAGACCTGTTCACACTCAGCAAAGTCTGTCAATGATGACTATTCATTATAGGTGTACAACAACCTTTGTGGATATGCATGCAGACCCCTTATTGCTTATGTGATCCACCGAGGGATTTCAAAATACCTTAGGAAATGTGATTATCAAAGGAGAGATGACGTAACACTTGGTTGCATGTACACATCGGTTCCTGTTCATCATGTTGGTGGCTACTACCTATGTGGTACTGTGGGGATACTATGTTCCGTAAAGGTGGATGACTATGCTTAGTTTGGCTTATAGCTTTACAGCATGGGTTTGACAACAGGTATCTGTCTATATGATACCCTTGAGGAGGATGTGTGTGTCATCTGGAGAATGCATTATAGGCCACAGTATGCATTACCAGACATGAACGGACATATCCCTACTGTGATTGCTTTTACCTAAGAGAGCTATATGCCAAACAGGAGTGGTCTCAGTAATGGGTGCAGGTGAATACCACTGGTTACTGGCATAGTATAGTACCTGAAGGATCCAAATGTTGCTGTGTGTCCTACATCTGTGTGTCAGTTGTCAAGACATCATCTAACGATTGGTTATGGTCAGGCTGTTGAAGTTATGTATACTACCAGAATGCAAAACAATGACAGATAGTAACAGTATCACCCACAGCACAGTGTCAAACCATGTCATACACACATGTGTAGTCAGGTTCCGAAATGTGTGTAGTACAATGCATACTGGCCACCAATAGAAACTATGGAGTGTTACTGTGTAATACAGGGCATGTCACCCTGCCCATGTGTTCACTATGCACATACATGCAGACAGTGCACCTCCACCATGTTCACAAATGTACACCTGCAAATCTGTGCTACACACATCCCACACATAATGTCCACTCTCTAACAAATGCTGCCAATACTACACACATCAGCCAAGTGGCACGTGGGTGGACAATACACTGTTGGAACTAACACTGGTGTAAACAATACTACAATGACAATCATAGATTTAATGCATCATGCCTGCTCAGCTACACCTTCAAGCATATCATTACACTCTACTGCTGACAACATGCTAACATTGCTATACTGCTATAAAGTCACCCTGTGCATCAGCACCATGGTAGCCTGTTCCTGCATCAGTGTTACAGATGACAGGAGGTGGCACAGGTTTCATCATATGCACAGGGTGTGTTGTTGGTTTGCTAGAGGCCTACAGTGAGCCATTCAATCAACATGTATGTGTGTGTGTCTGTGTGTGTGTGTGTGTGTGTGTGTGAGGGGCAAGAGTACTGCTATGGGCCAATGTTGATGTAATGTGTGCGGGTATGTGTTATCCCTAGGTGTCTGGTTTATGTGTGTGTGTGTCTGCATGCACACAGTTCCACCATGTGGCTGCCATATATGGGTATTTGTCGGACAGCCACAGACTGTACCTGTCAGGCTTTACAGATCACCATCTCAGGCCACGGATATGGTACATGTGCCTGGCAGGGGTGCTACTGACACTATCAGGTACTAAGCCAGACTTGGTACTATCCCCAGAGGTAGATGGATGTACACTGGACCCAGGTCCCTGCTGGGACTGTCGAGAGCCATGTGCACGTGGTCTTCTAGGACGTTCTATGGACAGCCCACCCCCAACATTGCTGGGGCTGGTACTGGCACTACGGGAGTGGCTGTGACTTGAGGGATGTCCACGGCGACTGCCAGCTGCTGATGTTGCTGGCATACGTTCACGTCGACTCAACTGTCCTGCACTGTGCTGACACATGGACATGACATTGCGGAGGACATCTAATGTCTCTCCCCAACGTCTGGCAGTGACCTCAGTGTAATTACAGATGGCACCTGCTAGGTCACGGATACTGTCAGTTATTGTGGGATGTGCCCTCTGTGCCCTTAGTCCCTGTCTGGTGTACCGTTCTATATGTGCCTTTGCCTCCATGACAACCCGGAACATGTGTGAGGTTGTAAGACCTATGGCATGTCTGCCAGTGGCATGATGAGCAGCAGTGCTCCGACGAGAACCCATGGACATCTGCCTATGTGGTCCCCTTCCATACATCTGGGTATGGCTGCTGTGTCGGGATGCATGTGCCATGGATACCACACTCTCCTGGCCAATGCCGTCTGTATACTGTCCCTCAGCTAAGGGCATTGGTGATGGATGTATTGGCAGTATGACTGTGTGCATGGATTGGGTGGACACTTGTGTACTGTCGATTGGTGGCCCAATGACAGACCCTGGCAAACATGCCTGTGCCTCAACACACCTATCATCATTATCACTATTTTGCTCGGTGACATCAGTTTCCCTGCTGCAGTGAACCAGCCCAAAGTCGGCACCTGTGAGAGGAAGACAGGAAACACACTTTACGACCTGTACATGATGTCAGCACACATGAACACATGCACACATGCACACAAATGCACTCCTCACTAAAACACACACACACACACGCACACTACCAGCAATCCAGAACATACTCAATAGCGGGTGATGGTGGGGTACAGTATCACAAGGCAAACAGTTATATCACACGTGACAGCATGCAGTGCGGGTGTAGACAGCCCTTGCTAATAACAGTATACATGGCTTTGATGCATGTGTGCTGTTGTTCAGTGATTGGCCTCACCCTGGAACGCAATGTGTACATGGACACAACATTGCTGTGCAAGTATTCAAAGCTCTGCAATGTCCTGTGCACCATCATTCACAGGTATACATACCATGACTGGATGTGTATCTGTGTGTCGCATAGATATCCATTTCTCATTAGAGCGTCTGTGTCTTTAGCAGATAATTGTGGACACAGGTTTAGCACATGCATGCTATGTATACACACAGGATGAGTGGTGCATGTATGCCTGATGGAATACCATTGCTCAACATAGCCATTGTACAGTGGTTATGGTGAGTGTAGGACATATTGTGGACATGCCAGTGCCAGCCATGACATGGCATGCTACAACACAACTGCAACATTAAACATCACACATACACAGTGTGTGTCATGTGACCTATACACTCAATAGCATTACAAGACATATATGTGTCACTTTGTACAAATGGTGATTGCTATGCATATTGTTTATTGGTGCATATGTTTGCGCACACACAACATTGAGGTGCATAGCAGTTAATGCTATGTGTAGTACTGTGGTCACTGTAACTGGATGGGATGTAAGTACCATGAGCCATCATCATGCAGCATCATGTAGTCACTCAAGGCTACTAATTTGTGCCAGACCGGTACATGCCTTGCTGTACCGGAACTGCAGTACCATGGCTACACTCACCATTTCACAGCCAGTTGTTACATGGGTTTGTATGGTGCCCAATAGGGGGCAGTGCCTAACATGAATGTGTTATGTTTTGAAGAGTGTCACACAGCCTCATGAGAGGCATCTACCCCTCAGGTATATTATGTGTGCTGTGTCTATGACATTTGGGATACTGGAGTGTGACCTTACAGCGGGTGTCTGAATATGCCATGTGTAGCATGTTAACGTGTACTGCGTATGATAAAGTTGTGTATGTTGTGTGCATGTGTATCGACTCTGCCTATCCAGTGTCCACTACAATGTTGCCACAATTGTGTGGGATGCTCTGTGTATTGTATGTGTTTTAGGCAGCTACCCACATTACTGGGATGTGCATAGTCTCACAGCAAACATGCAAAGCATGCATTATGCATAGGTGTGTTACGTGTACATGGCCTACACCTCACCTATGACATGCACATTTAATTAGCAATATTAAATGTAGAACACACTCACCAGCATGGGTCTGCTGCCTTGCTGTCACACCAGAGGGACCTACAAGGATATGAGACAGTTTGTCAGTGGCAACAACTGTGGCATTGCTACTGTGTGTTTGCAATATTACAGTAGTACAACAGTTGACAGTCACAGGCCTACAGATTATATTCCTAATTATTAGTATTGCACAACACTAGGCACCACATCTTCTAACTACACAGTACACATCTGACATAAGCATGCTCTACCAATAGAGGTAACAGTAGTCTACAGCTATGCCATATTACCTGCACGCTCAGTGTCAACTTGCTGGGTGACTCCGGCCTCCATGATGATACATCTTACTTGTTGTTGTTGTTGGCCAGGAGCCACCTGGCTCAGGAGCAGCTCCTTCACTCTGGTGGGTGGGGGGGGTGGATGGCTACCCCACCACCTGTGGCAAGCTGTTGTCTATGGATATCAGACGCATGCTACTGGACATGTCTAATTAAATCACTGCAGTGATGGCGTACCTGCTCATATGTCGGGTTATGCATGCCTATGTCATTTACCCTACGGACAAGATCTTGCCACAGTGCAAGTCCGCTTATGCTGGTCCTGGCTGGTTCTGGAGAACAGAAGGGCATAGTGCTACACCAGGCTTGTCGTTATCTGTTCCTCCTCTGCTGGGCTATAGGTGGGATTACGATGGTGGGCCATTACCCTGAAAGACAGTGAAACAATATGTGTGAGCAAGTCATGTGGCACACTTAACATTATAAAGTACAGATATCAATTAACTGCCATATGTAGCAACATATTGGCTGTCAGAGGATACACACTTTCAGTACCACATATCAGTGCTCAGCCCACAACTGCCTGACAGTGCCTGGCACACTCTATATATCAAACCATGGTTTGCACAGCAACAAAGATAAACCAGTATGTAAGACTATACAACAGTACATGGCAAACTGTATGTGACACAATGCACCACCTAGCCACAGGAGGTATATATCAAGCTAATGCATCAAGAAATATGTAATCCATTGCAATGATTGTAAAGTCCATTTGCAGTATTACCAGTATATCACACTAGTCGTTGATGGCAAATGCCTGCCTAATATATGTGCACATTCATTAATATAGGTGGCATACTGCTGTACTAGACTATACATGTTGCTAGATACGCACTTATATGACCGAAGCCATGGTACAGGCATACCCACACACACATCAGACATACATACCAGACACAAAGGTATGGCAACCCAGATTACCTTTACCTGTGTACCATACAGTACTGTGTGTCAGTAGTTACAAAGCCTTATGCCTGAGGTATGTAATCTGTGAGGACTACAGGGAACACACAAAACAGTGGTTCCAAGAAATGTGGGCATTCACCATACTGTGCTGTTTAAGCATACAGCTTCAGGTAGTACTACAGTTCATACAGGAATTGGATTCACTAGCAGTAACACTCAATAAGCATACATGTACTGCTTTAGCCTACAATGGGACACCCAGTCGACACCAAGGGAGTACGTCAGACCGCATGGCATACTGCTTTTTCTGCCTAGCAATTGCATACTCATATTTTGCTGGGATCACAGCTAGGACACAATACCATGACCGAAACAGTTTCCCACTAAGCTGTCACACATATACAGAACTCTGACACATTCACCATCACACTCAGTCAACCTCACATAGTAATTATTGCAACAAGTACATGTGGGTGTGTATCGCTTCATAGGTAGGTAATAGGCTATTGGCCCTAGAGCCTATAGAAGTCTACCCATACGCTACCCTTGCCTTTGACACACAGGTAATTACGTTTCACGTGGCCCTGTTAAGCAGAGCCACAGAGGTGATTCCCGGGGTGCATTTCCTATCTCCCATACAATCATCAGGATTATTTATGATGACTGCTAATTAGGAGCTTTGTTTGCTAATGATAGGTGGTTTGTTCCAGAGTATGGGATGCCTCTGAGATAGGAATCTATCCCTCCAGCATGTGCTGTTTATTGAGGTCACAAGGTTTAGGTCTTTACAGCGTGTAGCTGGTAGGGATTGTGATCTGTGTACGTGGAGCATGTCCAACAGCTCTGGGTTTGACATAGCTTAGTATGTTAGGCAGAGGTCACCTCTGGGTAGGCGGTATACGACACAGTCTAGCTGTGGGTTTGAGAGACGGTCTGCATAGGGCATCTGTTTGAGGCTGGTATTACTCTTTGTGGGGTATGTCTGTGTCATTTCCAGTTGCTGTAGATGTCTTGTGAGGTACATACCACATGGGGCATTGTACTCTATAATGGGCTTTATGTGTGATGAGTAGAGGGGAACACTGACCTATATTTCCCTGGATGACACACCGTTTGTGATGACGTGTGCCATGTAGATAGATGACATGACTAGTGTGGCACTGTGATTATCAAAGGGGAGAATACTGTCCACCTGTGTCCCATGGTCACTTATCACACCTTTGGTGTTAAGTAGACTACCACCTATGTGGTAGTTAATGGGTACAGAGTTTCTGCAAGAAGGGATGCCAATGCAGTGTCAACACTGAGCTTGAGTCCATGGCTTTGTCACTAGGCATCTGTTGCAGTAAATATGACCCTGTCTCCCTCTGTCTCTCTCTCTCTCTATATATATATATATATATATATATACATATATATATATATATATATATATATATATATATATATATATATATACATATATATATATTTACACACACACACACACACACATACATATAAACATCCATTGGTGTACATATAGATATACATGTAGGCACATATGCAGTCCACCTTTTATGGTGGGGATATCAATTATGCGAAGGTTGTGAGGTATACAACTATGTCATAATATTGCACAGTGTTGTCCGGAATGCATTGAAGGTGTTCTCAGCCCATGTAGCTTTAGCAGGCCTCACTGGCTGCAACACTGCAAACCTGATGAATCATACCCACAACATTTAACCACCACATGTCATATACCAGCACTGTATGCTGTCTTGTTTGCCACACACTACAACCTACATAGAAATAACAGCCTTCAACAACATATATATGTCCACCCTTCACAAAGAGTTGCAGTATGTCCCTTACTCTATGCACATGTACAGATGCTAATATATCTGACACAGACAGATCTCTCCGTATGTGTGTGCCATACACACACAAGGTCCACACTGTTGTAAGTTCGTGTACCTCACGGCTGACCTGTTGGGCCTTGCTGCAACATGAGCATGTGTCACATGTGAGCACACAGTAATATTAGAGGGTGTATATATAGCTGCAAATGCTAGATTAGCATACTGGCCTGGTACAGCTGTTGCCAATGCTAAGCTACACATTAATATAACTATCATGCATTTGTTACTCTGTCACATCCATGTTTATATAACCGTATGCGCTACTCCCCCAAACAGACATTGTACACACTACTGTACAGAACACAGATAACATGGATCAGATGTTTGACATTTAATGCTGAACTACATATGTCACAGTCATATCCCACTGCACACAGCTACACACTGATTTCTCCATGCCAGTAGTTATGCAGGCCATCTGTGCATAGATACGTACTGCTGCCACATATGGATGATTCAAACTATGTAGAGTACTCTTCATAAACATCTACTACATGCCAGTAAATACATAGCTGTTACATACCTTTCCTTTGTATGTGTTCGTATTTGTTAGTTCCGTGTGTTTTGTAATAAATTTTCTTTTTTTCATCTTATTTTTTTTTTCGAGATATATATTTTTTTCAATATAATTTTTTTTTAATATATTATTTATTTTTCAATATGATTTTTTATTTTTTATTTTTCAATTTTTTTTTCAATATATATATATATATATTTTCAATTTATTATTTTTTTTTTCAATATATTCTTATATTTTTTCTTTTTTTTTTTTCAATATATTACTTTTTCTTTCGGTATGTAGCCAGTGATTTGAATGTTGTACTCAGACCTGACTTGCCACTTCCAGTACACAGTTGACAGTGTAGAATTGTACTCATCCCTACAAATGCTAACACAAGATACATGGGAGTATGTAGTTTCTTTTTTACTTACACAGTTAGCTGCCATACATACGTAGTTATTGAGATATTTTCATTTGGCATATGAACTGTTTGGAAACTGCTATACTGTGGATATTAATGTACTCACTTTTGCACAGTTTGTGCTTTTTCTTTTGTTGACATTATCACAGGATGCTCATGAAAACTGGACAATTCCAGTACTGAGTATGCCTACCTACATCCTTGCTGGACCTTGAACATATAGGTATTTTGTACATTTGGGTGGGGATTGTCCTGCTGTGATACTGTGTGGGGGGTATAAAGTGCTGCTGTAACATTATTTACTGCTAGAATGTCTGGTTCTGTTATCACAGTCATGTAATGCAATTCCACAACAACTGCTGGGAAAGTTCCACAGAACAGGTTTTGTGTTATGGCATTCCTATCTTTCCTTTACATTCACTCATTCTGATGCATGTCATACATATTTCAGCAACAACCTGCTGTATATCTACTGTGGCTTAGTGGTAGTTCATGGAGTCTAGTGTGTCCAAGGCTTGGGGTTCGAGACTGACAGTGGTGTTTTATTTTGCTGCTGAGCAGAACAAGGGCCCTCACATGCAGGGTGACTATGGCACTTTTAAGCAGTTGTAAGCGGGTTTGCGTGACGCTTAGCAATACTTAGCTAAGCGCACACAAGCGCACACCCGCGCAAACCCGCTAACTACTGCTTAAAAGTGCTTACTCCTGCTAACCCCCCGCACTCATTTCTTTGAAAGAAAAGAAACTGGGGAGATAGGAAAGTGGTGAAAAAGGGGCACAAAGAGGGAAAGACAGTAGGGAAAACAGCTCAGGATGTGCAGGCCAGGTGTAGGGAAGGTCCATTGCTGCCCATTTCTTTAACAGCAACAGCTGTGCATATACTAGTAATTTGGAGGGAAATTTGAAACCTTCCACCCCTGAGAGAGGGGTGAGGACAACGAAGTATGTTGTACTGCCAATTAAATTTCAGTTTATGTGTCCAGCGGACATGTGTTCAAAATGGGCAGCTATGTATGGGGCGTAATTTTTTTGCGGGAGCAGATTGCCCTTTTTTTTTCCAGGTGAGAGTGGAATGTGGGGTAGGGGAAGTAGTTATATTTTGGGAGGTAGGTTTGGGAGGTAAACAGACATGACAAACAAGACGTATACAGGGGCGGAATATGACACATGGGGTGGGTGAACACCATTGACTGGGAAGGATGTTTGGAAATCACAAGCCCATGAGCCCACAGATGGCAACAGTGGAACTGAGATCCCCACCCATGGGCAGTCACCACTGCACCTTCACAGCCCGGAGGGTGGCTGTGCTGGGGGCTGCATAGGAGGGGCAGCCTCACCCTTGAGTCGCGCCACTCTTGTCTCGAGCTGGCGTAGAGGATCAGCGACTGAATGCTTGATCTCCCTACGCACCACAGCCCGGACTGTTCCGAGGGTGATAGGTTGCCTTCCTCCAGCCACGCTTGCATGGGGGGGTGAGCCCCATCCCCTTCAGCGCTTCTACCTGAAGGTGGCACAGGGCCAATGGAGGAGGAGGTCCCGGGCTGGGCACCGGACCTGCTGGTGCCAGGTGCCATCGCCAGCTGAGGTGGGACAGGTGAGACCAGCCTTCCCATACGTTCTATGTTTAGGAGGATTTAATGACAATATGGGTTAGTAATGGCCAACAGCATTCCAATTTAGTTGTAACAGCATACAGTAGTATTCCCATTAACCCAACACACCAGAGTTCCAACAGCTGAACAGCAAGCATAACACATGCATCTATAGAACATCAGTGGACATTCCAACATCATGCAGGATTTATTGGTGTCAACAGGCCACCAAGATTGTGGTATGTGAACAGGGCACATGCATCAAAGTAAATGCAGATATTTATAAACCAAAAGGACACGTGCCCCAACAGATGTTATGAGATTAGACATACCCATTGAGGTGTGGAATTGCATTGTTTATGCACATATAGTAGGGTGTAAAAAGATACCTCCATTAACAACTTATATATACTTATAGTTTACACTGCATTCCTATTGACTGCAGTTATATATCCCCTACATGTATTATTACACTAGGCAATGTCCGTTAAATTGTGAAATGGGTTTTGCTATTTCTTGATATACCTGACCTGTGTCTGACATACAAACTGTCCTGGATGCAGATGTTACTGCTACATATTTATATATTTCATTTATATTTATATATCTACATATCTGGATGTGTTCAGGTGACATTATCAGGTATATGTTAACAGCCCCCTACATTTCTAGCAGCACACTGACATTTCTGGGGAACACAATAACAAGCTACTCATGTGTCAGATTAACCTGTACATGCCAGCCATGAACCGACAGTTGAGGACTGTATATATGCTTAACGGCTACTGGCACTCCCTTCATCCACTTTATATGGGCCTACCCATGTGTGGGTTGACTGCGCTTAATACAACAGTACAATTTCTATAATGCAAGGGTACAACAACATATCGAAGAAAGTGACATGGACACACTCCAGGAATTATACCTTTATTATTTACATTACACACTTTTCTAGTGGCTCTCTCATTTATTTGATATATCAGTGCATGCAGAGGTCTTTTATTCAAGACATATTATACCTTTATTAATGGGTTACACCATCTTTTCATGCTGTCTCACTTATTTTATATAACAGTACATGCAGAGAAGTTGTTCAACAATTATTATACCTTTATTAATGGGTTACAACACTCTTTTTCAGGCTCTCTCACTTCTTGTATATGACAACACATGCAGAATAATTACTAACCTGCCTTAGCAGCCTATCTGCGTAGGCTTGCTGATTCACAGCACGGACACCCACAGCTGTGAAGTAAATGAAGGGATATTGAGACATACCTATCCATAATATAGACTACAATAGCAATTCTTACATACTTCATTCCATGGCTACATACTCAGTAGTGGGGCATTTTCCATTTCACGGGCCTCCTGTATCCAGTGGTTCAGTCGGTCTTCCTTGCGTCTCTTCAGGTCTAAGTAGTGGTGGCTGACCTGCTCACCAGTCCGAGGGACGCCTGTGGCACTGGTGAGATCATATGCTAGATGGTTCCAGGCTTCCGCTTTGTACTCAGTGCCCTGAAACTGGCCCTGTAGGAGTCTTGCATCATGATGATGGACGAGGAGCCAAACCATTACTTTTGACTCCTCAGTGCCCCACCGTTGCGCTCGAAAATGAGATCCCTCTCCAACACCAGCCATACTGTCTGCAGATGGGAGCTACAACCAGTTATGGCAATTATTCCCACCTATGGAGCTTAAATATGCCTCATTTCCCGCACTTATTTGTGATTGGCCGGTTTTGAAAAATCTCAGCTAAAAGCAAACCTGCTTAGCAATGGGTAAACTTCCATTGATATATATGAGTGTGTTGGACATATATCCATATTTAAAGCTGTCATAGCTTAGTGGTTTAGTACTGTGATTATGGTGCACAGTATCCCGGGTTCAAGGCCTGTCATTGCTTTTTATTTTACTACTGGCCAGACCGGCTAGGAGGTGTGGCTGTGTTTAGCCGACTTTGCTAAACTTTGCCCAATGTTGCTCGACGTTGCTCTACGTTGCCCGACGGTGCCCAACGTTGAGCTAGTTAGCGCGGTGCGCAGCTCTGCACGAACATGTTTTGTTTGCACTAGTTGGTGCGATGCGCAGCTCCGCGCAAAGCCATTGCGCTAGTTAAAGCAGTGCTAAGCTATGATCAGTTATACTTAACTGTGCTTAATACTAGTAAAATTTGCTTAGCAGTGCTTCACATTGCTTAAGATACGTTACTTATGCATTTATCAGTATGCATGACCATTCCACCTTCTTGTATATATATAAATATATATATATATATATATATATATAATATTGTTCACTATCACATAGGCCATTTCAATGCATTTTATTAAAATTTAAAAGGTAAATGTCAGGAATTCTTTTTATGAACACATTTCCTATAGAAAATAGGAAGGGGAGTGGCAGGACTCTAACTGGGAATGCCTCCTCTTTGCGCGAGGGCTCTACCACTACGCTATTGCTATTTGGCTTAATTTGCGTATAAGTAGTTTATTATCCTCTTCGATGTCTACATTGCTAACTGTAGCTAAGCAATGGGCAAACCCGCGCATACGCGGGCAGCTATATCGGGAATAATAATAAAAAAAAAAGTAAAGCTTTACATTTTAAACTTGTACAGGGATTTAGAATGTGGGGGAGTGTAGTGTTGGGTATGTAGACAATTGAGCGGACTTGCTCATTTCAGTTGACGTTTGCAGTTTAGGCACTTGCAGGGACGTGGATATTTGGACTGCTCGGCAGTCTGACATGCCCCCTGCACTCGTGCACGCTCCATGTTAGCCTTAGAGTTGAGTCAGCGTGCCCTCATGAATATGCATGACACGCTGAGACTGCAGTTTCCGAGTAAAACTTAGTCTTACACGGAGGATTAGTGAATCCCGGCCTCTGTTTTTTTTTTTTTTTTTTTTTGCAAAATTATCACAAACTGGTCTTTCTTTTACAGCATCATTAGAGCATATCTGAAAATATATGTATGGTTTGAAGAAGCGATTTTATTGCGAAAGTGCTCACATGTGTTCGAATAAAAGACTATTTGGATTTTACATTGCTCTTTGCTACCTGCTTTTTATTGGTTTGCTGTGTTTTACATTTTTGTTCATACTACTTGGTTTGTGGTTGAGCACAGCTTTACAGTCAGCAGGACTTGTTTTACCATATATCTGAATATATATGTATATATAAATATAAATATATATATATATATATATATATATATATATATATATATATATATAAATATATATAATGACATGTATATAACATGTATACATATATCTATCTATCTATATATATATATATATATATATATATATATATATATGTATATATAAAATAACACGTATATATATATATATATATATATATATATATATATATATTTATATAAAATATAATACAGATACATATAGAATGTTGTCAAGAAATAAAATATTTTTAGAAATGTTCTATTCATAGTGTAACAGAGACATTGTTAACACCAATCATAATATAGCATAATAAATCTAATTTTACATTCAGAAAGATTGGCCAGACCAGTCAAGAGTGCTTGCTGTAAATTGTCCGTTCTCAACAGTAACAAATCCAGTCAGCAGCTCTTTCTAACAATTTCTGCAAAGAACAGAACATAAAAGTTCACTCTGCACAACAGAAGTTGCCATAACCTTATCTTTGCAAAGTGGAGAACACAAACTAGACATTGGACAGCTGTAATTTTTAAAACAAATGGCTACAGCTGCCCAGCTGTTATCTCCACAAAGCAGAGAAAACAAAATGAAGTCCTAGCAGCTGTAGCTGTAACGAAGTAATTACAATTGACCTGATCTCTTCTCCATAAACCGGAGAAAATGCTATGTATTAGCAGAAGGGTGGAAGTTTATATTTCCACCCTTCAACCTCAAAAATAAACAAAAAAATATTTCTAATATTTTAAAATGCAAGAAAAAACTTTGCTGTGCTGTTTACCCTAATATGTTTAAGTAATAGAGGAAGAGCTTCTGCGTCAATGTGTATTTTCTACAAAAAGAAAAACCCCTTTGGCATATTTAATTACATGTAATCCTCAGTGATTTAAGAGAAAATCAAAGCTGATAAGAAATAAGAAGGACAAGTCAATACAGGAGGCAAAATTCGGGACATCTGAGGGATGTGATTCATCATGCGGCTTGTGTGTGTGTGAGGGCAACTCACTCCCATTCCTGTAGTGTAGGCTTGTTATATTTACATACAGATGTGACACTTAAATCATATTATGAAAAAAACAGAAACTACTTCCAGCAACCTTATCTTAAAACTAACGAACACAAAGGAATGGTAGACACAGCAATGTAATGTGCAGCATATACAAGCATAGAGCATGCCCGCTGCATATCTTGGCTGTCCTGCCTCAAATTACCAGAAGCTGGTGGAAGAACACTAAACAGCATTTGTACATTTACATTATTTAGAAAAAACTAAGCTTTTTCTTAAATAATATCATTGTATAATAGCAGTAATCTACGTCTGGATGTGTGTAATTCTAGATTTACCCAAGGTTGTCTTTATTTAATCACTTGGGCTTCACCCTTGTGATCAACCTTGCCAACTGGGGATAAATCCTGCATTACCTACATCCACTCATGGAGTATTGCTAAAGTAGAGACCTATGAATAAGAAAGTGCTCCAGGAAATTTTAAAAATCAGGAAGCATGTGGAGATGTTTCTCCTTTTCAGATGTGTTAAGAGCATGGTTTCAATAAGGTTTGTTTAGTAATGTTCAGTGAATGTGGGTTTTTTTTCTCATACAGTTGAAAAAAATGAATCTTCTCTTATTAGCAACTAGAGAGCAGCTTGTCTGGTGTGGAGGGAAGGCATCTACATTTTATGATGGAACCCATTAAGTTCAAATTATTGTGCTGGTCACAGTCGGAGAAATAAGGAGGTAACTTTTAAGGAATGTATAGTATGGTATACCCCAGAGCCACGGTGGTGCAGCGGTTAGCTTTGTCGCCTCACAGCAAGAGCTTCTCCTGTTTGATTCTCAGCTGGAGTGCCTTCTGTGTGAAATCTGCATGTTCTCCCTGCATTCGAGTGACATTAAAGACATGCAGGTAGGTGCATGTGTGAATGGGTGTGCCTTCTTTGAAGGTTGGGCGTCGGGCTGGCAACTCAGCACCGTACATATTTACAGCCAGTCATTAACAGACCGGACTTCAGCTGTGGCGACCCCTAACCAGGAAAAGCCGAAAAGATAATTTTTATAGTATGGTATACCCAACCACACTCTTGAACAGAAGCTTCCTGCCTAAGAACTTGTGCTACAACCAGAGGTGCAATGTACTGTCCGTCCATAACTCATTTCTATTTTCTAGGCCACACAGTCTTTATCATTTACTAATTTGTGACATTTCATTATTTATAGTTCTTGGATTGTATAAACTGTGTATTAAAACAGCATCATTTGTATAGCTACTATACCCTGGAGTGCTCTGACCAACTACATATGTGCTGTCCTTTTTTCCATCTTTGAATTTACTCTGGCTTTTATAACCATTACTTGTTTTGTTTTTGTTGAATGGTACTGTCCACGTGGCTTTTACTTTACGTATATCATTGTTTACTCGTTTCAGGTTATGCTGCTCTTTCCTGCATTACTGACTGCAGAAAGGATTTCTGTTTTTGTATCTCCCTAACATTTTCAGAGTTTTATTCTGCTGTCTGACATAGTTGCATGTTGTACTTATTAATGATGGGTGTTGTTAATAATGAAGTATAGTTAACAACTGCATCTCACTGTTCAGATGTTTCTTGTATCTTATGTATGTCTAAATTCTGAGTTGCTGTTACCATAGCTTGATTAACATTGTTGTTCACTTTGTTTCTGCGGTTATACCTTTAGTCTAATTTGGCTATGTTATACACTTAAGGTTTTCCTGTAAGGGCTCATTACCTAGCTGAGTTGTGCTTTGCAAAATTAAATGCTTCATCCATCTGGGTGATCTTGGCGTGCCTTCTTTCCTTGAGTAATGTACTGTTATTTACATCTGGGAATGTCAAGCTTGTGCTAGAAAGATGCAGCCAACTCTTACGTGGAGACAGAATGTAGCAAGAATTTTTATTACCAGTCTGGCAGCAGCTGTTGTGGATCTTGTTTTTTGTTGCACTGCTTTTTCTACGATTTTACACATCAAAGCTTAATTCGAAAGCAGCAATATTATGTTACAGTGTATCAAGTCTAGGTGTTTCGAAGAATGTCTGGACCTTTGCCTCTTCATCTTCTTAGTTAACTTGTTCAGCTGTATTGTAACCTACTCCTGTAAGCTGTTTTCCTATTTTTCAAACCATATAGTGAAGGTTTCATTGCAAACACTTTAATGCTGTATGGCAACCTGAGCAGTGTAATAATATTCTGACTTCTAAGGTGTGTGAAAAAGTTGAGATAATATGCTTTGAGGAGAAAGAAAGGTTCATTTTTTAATATATTTCTTGTGAACTAGCCTGAGGCCATGTCATTGCAAATTTTAATTCTGTATGACAGAGGACAGATCTTTGCTGGCTCTGCACCATAGTAAATTTCCTAATTTGGCACTGACGCTTGACATGGCTCAAATCCTGATTTGTGAAAGAGAATTATGGGCTTCATCTGCCAATCTGCTTACATCGATTTCTTATCATCATATCCTTGGTTCCAGGTGCATTGAATTCAACTAGGGACTCTTACAGCTTTTCTAGGATTTGTATTTTAGCTGTATGCAAACTAATTAGAACAAGCTCTGGGTTTTACTTGATGTGTAGAAAATGAGGCTTCTGTGGTTTTGCCTTATGCACAGCTAATGAGGACTGTGATAATTTTTCCCACATAAACAGTGCCTGGAAGTTTTGTACCTTTTTTCATACAATGTGCTGGGATAGTTACTTATTTTCTCTCGTATACATACTTCTTAGTATACTTTGTGTTTTCTGTTTGTGTATATTCCTGAGGCATAATGTTATTCTGATAAGTGATCATCTGAACTTATAATGCACACAGTATATTTGGGGGTATTGTGCAGTGTCTCTTTTAGTATTTTACTGGGTTTCTATTATACATGTTGCCTCTTTTACTGTCTGTAGCACAAAATTCATTCTGTTTCTGTGTTACTCTGACTAATTTTCTTGTACATTGTGCCTGGGTAATGTGTATTATTTGTTCTGGAGGCCCCTTCCAAGAAATGCAGAACCACAACTGAATGCATTTTCCTCCATTTGTTTTTTTAGGCAGGAGAATTTATTTGCAAGAGGCAGTTATTGTGTCTTCATTCAAATTATTCTTTATTCACCCTTAATTTTTTTTAAACATTCTTAAAACCACATATTTAGTATATTATATACATTTAAAGTTATCAATTTCAAAATAATGTTGCTTTCAACATATGAAACCAAATATTGTCTGATAAAAAGCTTTCATACAACAACTTTAACCGAGGGCATAACCCCCCCCCCCCCTCGGTCTTCATTCATCAGCCTTTATCAATTGACAGTTTGTATCTCCACCAGCTGGCCCTATCTTTACCTGTTTTTGTATGCATGGTTCAGACTGAGGCTGGAAACAGTAAAGAACTAAATGACATATAACAGGACACCGAAGCTTTCACTTTCCATAATCACCATAACTTTCCAGAGTGACAGTCTTCTATGCCAACTGGTCAAGATAAATAGCTTTTCATATTCACAATTACCATAACCTCACATAGAGACTTACTTATAACCTTGTAGGTGGTGTTGGTGTGGGGGAGGCAGGGGGGGGGGTATCCTCACAATTCTTCATATTCACACATTAATCATCAGTCGTGTTCCATTCATATATTTACTATTCAGCCACCAGTTATCAGCTATCACCAAGCTGTAGTTAAAGCCATACCCCATAGCGGTCCCGTCACATTCTTATTAGCAGTGTTTTCATCCTGCCATTTGGACTTCTTCAGAAATAATCTAATACACTTCACAATCCCATTTATACTTCTCATTTACTACATCACTTCCTGCACAATAAACACAAACAGTATATGTGAACACGTGTTATCTTAGGTTGCTATTCAGAATATTTCTAATATGCTTAAAAGAAAGGTACAAGGAAAGGAGACCTACTGTGTAAACTGAAATAGTACACTCATTTTTTAACTCTGTGATTGGCTTAATCCCCATATGAATCGAGCCAGAAAGTAGTGCTTTCTGTTGCACTCTGAACAGCTGTGGTTAAAAAAAGTTAGGTATCTTAATCTAAATAATATTACAGAAATGATGCAGTCTAAGGAAAACTATTCTGTGAGGTACATTGTCTATAGAAGTGATAAGCAAAGTATATAGAAATAATATATTCATATCACAGCAGCTTAATAAAAGATGATGTTGTTTGTCTTTCGGCTTTTCCCGGTTAGGGGTCACCACAGCGGAACTCCGGTCCGCTAATGATTGGCAGTAGATTTTCATGAACGCCGAGGTGCCAGCTCGACGTTCAACCTTCAGCGAAGGCATGCCCATTTAAACATGTCTTTCGAACGCCCACCCAACCATGGGGAGGACATGCAGACTGCACACAGAAGGCACTCCCCGCACTCCAGCCGAGAATCGAACGGGAGAACCTCTTGCTATGAGGCAACAATGCTACCGCTGCACCACCGCAGATGATCAGCAGCTTAATAAAAGATATAACTAAAAAATTCTGCCATTAAAGAAGGCACCTAACAAAAGACAGCAGGTCTCTGTTGCTGTCAGTGTGGTACCTGTGTAATGTTGGCTTCAGCGTAAACCCCCTATTAATTTAATTTGCTGTGCATAGGTTCCAGAAGGAATTAACGGAAACTCACTGTGATATCTACCCTATACCCTTAAACTGCTCAATTCCAAATGGTAGAAATGTAAAACCTTACTGGACACCAACTTGAATTATCCATAACCAAAATTCCCAGTAGATATTTAGCTTAAATAATCTCATTATAGTAAATGGACATGTGAAGAGTGTTCCTGTCTATGTCCAGTACATTTGTAGTTAAAACACAGAGTGAACATTCTTAGTAAGTTAAATTCTGTGAAAATCAGCAAAGCCAAGCTATGCAGCTATTTGGGCATTGAAGTAACTGCAGTGACATTAGTGTTCATGTTACAGCAGCTTGTGCTGTTCAGGTAGAACATATACTATATGAAGGCTATTGAAGGCCTTTAGAGGTCACTGAGGCAGTTCTTAAATTGCCTGTAAAAGGGGGGGGGGGGGTTCCCAGTGAACGTCGTTCCATCCTAACTTGCACATCTCTTTGTTCAAAAATGCCAAAGCAGTTACCTCCATAGCCCAAACCAGCTTGAGGTTCCTATACCTGTCCTATGTGTCATCTCCTCCTGCAGACGAAAACTTTCCAGCAGTCTGTTATTAAGTAGTACATCCTGCCTGTTGGGATAGTATCTTAATGAATTCTCCCAACACCATCCTTTCCATCTAATCATGACTCCCAGATATGAAAACATTCCCCTTGCATGTTTTATCTATCCACCTTCACGTTACTGAAGCATCACTCATACTGCAACCAGGATTGACTGCCCTATCCTCTGTGCTTGTTTTATTACCAAGAAGTGCACAATCAAGGGGACCACATGCTCCATTCCCCAGCTGGTGTCAATGCCATTAGGTACACAGACTCACAAAGCCATTTTCCCTTCAAATCCCAGTGTGCGATATCCAAAATTTCTGCACTTGGCCATCACTGCCATGATGGCCAATAGGTCCTTATCACTGGGGTGATCATAGCAATTATTTTAATACTGCATGTTTCATACTGCTTCTCGATCAAGTAAATTTCATATTCCAGCACATTCCTTTGTCCAGATTCACCATACTGCTTGCAGGAATATAAATAGCTGTACACTCCTCTGCCAACTCCTGGTATCCTGCTGTACTGCCACCACCCTGGCAACTCATACATTCCTTCCACACTGTGATCTGCTCTCATTAATGGAAACCTGGGGGGTCCAGTATCTTTCTGATCTCCACCTAACTGTATTACTTGTAGATATGTAGGCTCATCCCAGCCATCCCTGGTTTGTGTTCATCAACTCATATTTAGTTCTCAATTGTGCATCTATACCCCTTTGAACCTGGGGAAATGCTCAAACCTCATGTGGAACCCAGTAACCCTCCAAATTATTAGCCATGGTCAAACCTTAATTTCATCCATCTGAGAGATGTTACCTGCTGTGTCCATTGTTACCTATGTATTCTGTTAATCATCTTGGTCCACTCGACTCAAAGGATTCCTTTTCCCACTGTATTATTGGTTGATATGTCCTGATTCCATGCCTTACATCAGCCGCACCTACACTTTGTGAAACTGTTATCTCCTCTTGGGTAAAATTCAAGAAAAGAAATTAGAATAACTTCATATTTGTAGTACTAAATTTATCCTGCCTCATTCCTATATGACCACAGTAGATCTGCATTTATCGTATTTTTTACTCTCATATATAGACTTTCACATCGACTAACATGTATCCTCATAAGTTATCTGTGTACACCAAGTCTCTGTGGAGATAAATATTTTTTTCTTCTTTTTTATATATTTAGATTTTGTTAATATTCAGTAAATTAGGGGAGATAACTTGAGGATTGAGGGTTTGTGAATGTTGTTTGTCGAAGACACAACAGCTCCCTTATTCCCTATACCACACCCAGCAACCTGAAACCAGTATGTCTCATTCCAAAATATCTCTCTCTTTAGGAATTTTCATGTGTGTGTGTGTCTGTATATATATATATATATATATATATATATATATATATATATAGGTTTACTGATTTTCATCGAATGACCCAAACATCAACATTCACAATGTCAAACAAGATGATGACATTGCAAAAGTTGACATGCTAGTACACTTGCTCCCAGCAACAACATTGACGCGTGCAAAATTAAAATATATAAATAAAGTAAAAAACTGTGGGGGCAAGCCTCTTGCACCCCCACACCTCCAACTAATTTTGTATACTAACTCCAAGACTGTACAATATCAGGAAAGGGGATATTTCCTCACCCTGAATATTGTGCGATCTTGCACACCTGTCAACTATCTGTTTAGCTGACCACATTTTAGCAACTAAACAGATGTCAATCAACTATAAAGTCGACAATCTTAAGTTCCCCTATATATTAATACACACACACACACACACACACACACACACACACACACACACACACACACACACACACACACACACACACACACACACACACACATCTACTTCTCTCATGTCTTTAGTCAATAGAATTTGCTTCCATTGTCTACATTTTCCATTTATGGTCTTTACCATGAAAATGACAATAGGAAGTAAAACAGTACTTGATTATTTTCATTGCCAGAATGTGCTTGCTGACAAGGATTGCTAAATGACTGGGCAGTAAATCATTTCCATTGGTCAAGACAAGAATGTATTTAGGCTATAACACTGTGGCTGCCCATTGGTGATGGTTCAAATTGGAATACCGTGGAACACATCTTCTTTGCCCTAATTCTTTGGCTGTATTCAATGGAGTACAACTAACAGCTAAACAGTAATATAAGCAAGAAAATACATTGTTTAGGGAATCACACTACCTACATTGTAAAATAACTATTTGTTGTAGTGGGGCAAACCCTTTTGCACCCTCCACACTCCCTTTAATTTATTATTCTTATTCCAAGGTCATTCTTCATAGTTCTTACTCAAAGAAAGGACATAAACTGCATTTAAAAAAGCTCTTGTCATAGTTTATCTGATTTGGTGCAAACACAGAAACAAAGTGATGCGTACTTATGAGGAATAATTTCAGTCCAACATAAGCAAGCATTAGCTTGAAGTAGCAAAACCTGAGCAAACAAATTTCAAGCAGATAAAGAGACAGCCCCAGCGCTACCTTTTTATTGCCAGTGTTGTGATTATATGTTCTAAGCACTGTCTGCTCTTGTATCCACCCCCATTTCAAAGATATTTAATGTTTATTGCCTAGTAACTATTTTCAAGATTTTGCTAGAGCTTTTAACCGTCTAAAACATCCAGGACTAGAAAAATGGATCTTACTTACCAAGCATTGTTTTTTTCATCTGCTGGAATCTGAGCAGATTCTCATGGCTTGTTTGTATGGTGGAGCTCCGCAAAGATTCATGTGGAGTACTTTGCCCCTGGTTTTTACAGTGAGGGGGAAGGGGTAAAAGTACTGTATGATGATCTGCTTGCTTTCGAGCAGATGATATGCAAGAGCTTGGTACAGCAGTTCTTCATTTATACTTTCTAAAAATACCATATTTTAAATTACTTGAAGCCATAATAAATAAATGCACCTGTCTGCTGCTCATCATACCAGCAAGTACATTTAAAGGATCTTACAGGGAAGGAGAGCATGAAACTAAAACATTGCACGGCTTGTCATACTAAAGAGCATAACACACAAGAGAAGTGATAACGGGGCGAGACACAGAATACAAATAAGTATCAGTTAACCTTGAATTGTTAAGTAAAAATCCAAAGTATCAGATGATTTTCTTTTGTTCTTGTTCAACACTTTTAGTCACTTTCTGACAGACTGATATAAAAAGGAATATTGCCAAACAGTTGTGCAGTCACAGCACTTTTATTATATTTCTGTCATAAAATAAAATAAAATAGCAAAATTGTATTGATAAAAAGCTTTTATATCGTACCACTTTGGAGAAGGCAGTTTTGCTGGAAGAAAGAACTGTGATAGTAATAATTCTGCTAAGCACATAAATGTAAAAAAAATAGAAACTTAGAAGTGCATAGTGCACAGAATCCTTTTGAAATAATAAAGTACTATATAAAGTATATGAGAGCTTATTTATTGGACATAGGTGAGATATTTTGCTTAATTTCACAATCTTTTGAATGACCTTTTTTCTCTCCCTCATGGCTGGTACTGTATTCTTACTGAGCTAGGATTGCAGATTTTTACTTTCAGATTTCTTATAATAATCTTTTATGCAGGTCTCATTTATTATTGCCAATACATGGTTCTTGTTGTTGGGAAGAAAGCCCTGAGAACTTCCTTGTTGAAGAGGGTGTCACATGTCTCTATGTCTGCTTAATTTTGTTCCTTCTTAGTCTTCTAGTTCTTTGCTACTTTTTTTCTCTGGCCTTGAGAGCTTGCCTTGTAGCATTTTTCCTCTCTTGTAAGTCTCTCTTTATTCTGCAGCAGTGCACTGGAATCTGCAATATTTATTGAAGACCACCATGAGAAATAATATGGCTTCTTATCAATTTTTTGTGATCCCACCTGTGGATGAGGCAAATTGCTAGCCTGCTGTGGTGGCAAAAGCTGTTTGATTAACTTTTTCTTTTTGTGGCTGGCAGAACGACCATAGGACCTATAGTGTTCCACGATCATGCTGAAAATGATGCCTCTTTTCCAGGGAAAATTTAAAGTCTTTAAAAATCACTTTTTTTCACCAAAAAACACAACAGAAAGCACTTTAAAACACGTTTTCAGCTCCAAAAACCAAATTAAACACAATTTTTCCACAGGAAAAAAATGGGTTTCAAATACTTTATACAACTTTTTAAAGTGACAGGGGAAAAGAGCGATTGTTATAAAATACAGTATAGTTTCTCAATTCAGTCTGTTAAATCAGAAACACATATAATAAACACAAATAAACACAAATAATTTTCCTTAACAAGAAAGTGTTATTAAACAAACTGATTTTTAAAGTAGAAGTTTTTTCCCCAAAGGGAACTTATCTGCTCAGCAAAGGAACTTGCCAAGCCGACCAACCATTAGATGTTGATGAAAACTCAGTTGTTTCATTACTTTTCTATGAAAATTAGAATGTTGCCCCTGATTTTGAGCCTTTATTCCTCTCCATTCCGCTGCATTTTTGGGTTTGTCCAAAACTCTTGAGCAAAGAAGTTGAGGGCTATATTTTAATGCTGCTTCACATGATTACTAATAATGTTTTTTTCTTAGAAATATTTGCTAATTATAATTATTGCCAAGCTATATATTTGCAGTAATTTAAGCTTATCTTATATCTGTGCCTAATATGATTATTGTAAGCCATTTACATACTGCACACTGGTATACATAGCTGTTTAATCTGGGTGTTTATTTTAGTCAAGCATTTTCTCCTTATATAGTGTAACATTTTATGTCCTTCCATATCACTGTTGTAGTATTCCCAGTGTAAGGATCGCCTGCCAAGGGCAGCCCGACGATTGGCCAGTATACCAAAGCTTTTAGTATCTACAGGTGTCGTACATCACATGTATGCTCCCTGCGCATGGTGTAGAGCATGAAAGTGGCGTACTGGCACACACACTTCAGAACTTCTTTGCTGCCAGTCCAACGCCATCACTTTATATTGGTCTGAACTCCTTTCTCATGTGCTGGTTACTGAGCTGTTTTTCAGATAAGTGTCCCATTGAGGTTTTTCCTTATCTTCTCTTTTATTTTTAGTGTTGCTGGTTTCATGTCATCCAGAAAGGGAAAATGTCAGTGTGCGAGGCAGATTCCCCATAAGATCATCATGACCAGTGTCTGTTTTGACTGGGTGCTTCCTACGACCATACACAGTGTTCTGTCTGCCAAGGGTTTGTCCCCAAGAACCACAGTAGTCACCTGCCCTCCTTGTCTATTTACCTTGAAAACCAACGTCTTAAGCTGTCTGTCTCATGGCTATTCAAAGACCAAAGGATCGTCCAATCATCGCTTCTGATTTCTGTGCTGTAACCCCATCAGAGGCCAGCATGGATCAGATTTCTTGCACATCCCTGGAGGCTTTCCAAATGTATTCTCCATACATTGAGGGGGAACGTTGACTGATTATTACTGAAGTGCTGAGGAGGATTTCTCAGATCATACTGAGGGAGGAGATCCCAATTACACTAATTGAATGTTGACGAGGGTCTGACCCTCCCAGGGTTTTTTGTGTGGACATCCCACAAAAAAAGAAACCGAAAACAAAACATATTTCCTCTGTAGTTAAGGATTCCCAACGAGAACAACAGGATTTAACTCGGGGGTTCTTTAGTGCTTTACTGGCTTTAAAGCCTCCTTAAGGGGTCTCTATGCCTGACGCTCCCTTAATTTCCACTCCTCATAAATGTCTTAGGAAGCAAGGTTCCTCTGATGAGGATCAGGATTCAGGGGAAGAGTTATTAACCTATTCCTCTCAGATCCCTTCCCCCCTTGGAGGAAGAGGATTATTTTAGTCCAGATTACCCTTTAGAGGAACTCTTCTCTGTGGACCCTATTTCCCATAGAATGGAATTAAGTGGGATTATTCTCGGGTTTCTGATATCCAAAAGCAGTATTGTGACATCCCTCCTCTGCGCCAGTAATCAAGGAGCCTCAATCCTCACTACAGACACCGGTGAGGGATGTTCACTTGGAACAAGGATAGATACACACAGTATTTTCAGATCCAGCTCTCTGCACCAATCACAATTTCCTTAAGAGCACACAGGGAACAGACTCCCATCCTGGAGGTGGGTTTCACACTCTCTCAACAGGCCCCAAATAGGACCCCACACTCACCACAGTTATAGAGTTGAGTCTTCAGCTGGGTGTTTCAAACCAAGTCCTCCACCACCCTCTCTGTGAGACCAGTGCTCTGTATCCCTGCTGCAAGTAGCTGACACACACACACACACACACACACACACACACACACACACTTTGAGATTTGATTTTCACACACCACATACACCCACACACCTAGGAAAGGCTGGCACAGATTGACCAGTTATGCCCCCTTTGCTCAGACTATAAGGTAGATACTGCCACCAGAATACTCCAAAGCCAGCTACTCTAAGGCTCTTAACAGGGTACCCAATTATACAGAGTAAAATGAATACTAATACAAATGGTAATTTTGACCAAACAGCAAGGATTTCAGGAGCAGTCAGAGTGTCGCCAAATAAATATAAGTACTCCCAAAGGTTAAAATATTCTCTAAAAAAACAGCTAGAATGAAAAGTTGAAATATATTTAATAATAAAAAAAGAACATCACAATACTGAATATCTATTTTCAGTAAACACCAGAGTTTCAATCACAGGAAATATTAAAAATAACACAGATGTAGAAATTCACACAGATACAGAAACACAGTACTTTAATAATCTCACTATATTTTCCTGAGTGATCCAAA
The DNA here is from genome assembly GCF_019279795.1 of Protopterus annectens. NCBI lineage: Eukaryota > Metazoa > Chordata > Ceratodontiformes > Protopteridae > Protopterus > Protopterus annectens. The sequence goes on from NC_056744.1 coordinate 222,727,535, forward strand.
TAATTACTATTCCCTGGTTCACTTACTAGAGCAAGGCAAGATGAAATAGACTGCCCTGAGACTTCTCTCTCATCTAGTATTAAAACATCATGTCAGTGTTGGATTACAGAATAACATCACAAACATGTGGTCACCTGACTTCTAGTTCCCACACTACTCCTTTTATTAGAAACTGAGCCAGAATCTTGCACATATGTGTTACCATACACACACATACAAACACACACACACACACACACACACACACACACACACACACACACACACACACACACACACACAGAGCTTTGTTAAGATGTGTTATAGCATCTGCTATAAACCCATTTTAAAAATTTCCACCCTTCCAGGGTAGCAGTTAGTTTACCCCTAAGGACAATACAGTAGAATTCCTAGGCCTGGTTCTTGGCTGCAGTCAGAACTCTAAGATGCAATCTTTATGGCCTATACCGGGTAATTATTTTCAGACTATTTTTCAAAGTTAGCTGAACTGAAATTAACCTCTTCTCTTCCAGTATCCTTTGTTATAACATATTAATTTCAACAGTTACAGTACAATCTGACATACAGGTGCATTTCTTTTCTGTCCAGCAGGATCTACTGTCGGTACATTTTTTAACACGTACAGCGTTACAGATATATTTTCAACACAAGCACCTGTACAAATCAGTTTGATATACAAATGACATATAATACTTTGCAAAACTCTGGCTAGCTATGCTGTCATATATTATACATCCACTGCCCTACTTCTCCTGGCATAGCTGGCAGTACCTCACATCATCACAGGTGTTATGAGCTGTTTCTAGATTTTCAGGCATTTCATGCAGTCTTTCATCCTGGGCCCCTCACAGTTTTCACTGACAATACCACAATGATGTGGTATCTCATTGAGCAAGTGGATACAAGATCCTACCTCCTTTGCTGGCTAGCTCTTCAGGTTTGGGATCTAGCTGTCCAGTATCAGATGACTCCAGACAATTTACATTCTTTCAGAGTACAATTTAGTGGCAGACTCTTTGAGCAGGTTCAGCGCACAAGCTTACAAATGAATGTTTCACATAGATGTATTTCTGGACATTGTCATTCAGTGAGGTATTTCTCAGATAGATCATTTTATCTTCCCTCTGAATAGACAACTTCCTCTGTTCTGTTTTAGAGTCCCAAGTCCTCCAGCTTGGAGAGTAGATGTCTTTTTTTTCCCTTGGAAGGGGATGTTTCTATACACCTTCCATCCTCTTCCTCTGCTTCCGAAGTTCTTGCATAAGATCAGACAAGACTCCCCCAAAATCGCTAGTGGCTCCCTTTTGGTCCAGACAGCATTGGTTCCTCCTTCTTTCTCACTTGGCCAGGGGCAGTCGCCACAAGTTACATCACTGGGTGGACCTTCTCACACAAGACAATGTGTCTCTTATTCATCCTAGCTTGTCAAGTCTTCAACTGACACTGTGTGTGATAGAGTTTTGATCCCTTCTAGGCCCCACTCTTCTGAGTATGCATTTTGGGTCTTTGCAGGAGGCCAGAAAACCTACTACCAGGAAGTCATATTTGTCTGAATGGAAGAGATTTTCTGTCTGGTGCCACTGTCAAAACCAGGATCCCTTATCTGTGCAGTTTCCTATAGTTCTTTCTTATAAGTGTGATCTTCTCCATGTTGGGTTGGCATATGCTTCAGTTAAAGCTCACCTATCAGCATTTTCTGCTTGTCTGCCATTAGCTACTCCTCTGGTCTCTAGATTTGACCTTAAGCAATTTCTTAAAGGCGTCCTGCATATCAGGCCTCCCAGGAAGTCAATTCTGCCTTCCTGGGACCTCAATTTTGTTCTGGAAAAATTGACTCGGCTGCTTTTAAGCCTGCTGCTTCAGATTCCTTACAAGATTGTACTTGGAATACTGTTTTTCTTTTAGCCCTCGCTTACCCTAAGACAGTAGCTGAGCTTTAGGCTCTCATGGCTGTTCCTCCATTTTTAGTTTTTCACAGAGACAGGGTGTCTATTAATACTAATCCTTTTTTTTTGCCCAAGGTGGTCAGTGAGTTGTCTCTTAATCAGTCTCTTTATTTGCCTCCCTTTTTTCCTTCTCCGCAGTCTGCCAGTAGCAAGGTTCCTCACACCTTGGATTTGCATAGACAGCCCAGATACTATTTAGATTAAACTAAAGTTATTCACATATCTGAGCAGCTTTTTGTTTTGTTTCATCCCAGGTCTTTAGTTTTATCTGTTTCTAAACAAACCATCTCTTCTTGGATTGCTAAAGCCATTTCTTTTTGTTATTCCTTTCATGGTGAATGTCTTTCCACTTCAGTAAAGGCTCTCTCTGCCAGAGCTGTTGCTTCTTCTGGTGCTTTTTTAAAGGTTCTGGATACCAGTTCCATCTTTGAAGCTGCTACTTGGTCTTCTGTCCATAGCTTCACTATGCATTATAAGTTGGATGTTATTTCCAGGGCTAGAGCTGCCTGGCTTTGCCAGGGCTGTCATACATGGGTTTCTTGAGGGTTCTTCAGTGCCATCCCCCTCCTAGGTTTCTTATTGATCTTTTGTACTCTCCCTTACATTAGGAATATTGCAACAGTGATATGGAAGGAGATAGTACAGCTATGTAAAATCTTACCATAACACTAGCTGTCCTCTTCAGTATTGCAGTATTTGTTACCTCTCTCCTGCCCCTTCTGCTCGGTCCTGTTCACCTTGCCCTCCTGACCAAAGGGCTCATGTCTCTCTGTCTCTCTCATCTCCTTCTGGATGTACAAGTTCCTCCTGGTCCCTATTGATATTCTGTTTTTCTTGGGGCTTTTCAGTTCTGAAGTGTGTGTGTCCATGTGTCACCTTTATGCCCTGCTTGGGGAGCATATGTGTGATGTACAGAGACTGTACATACTAAAGGATTTGGTATACTGGTTGGGCATTGGGCTATCCTTGGCAGGAGATCCCTTACATTGTAAGTACTGCAACAGTGAAGAAAAGGACATCTACTGTTAAGGTAAGATTTTTACACAACTTTATTTTCTTTCTTTTTCCTTTCTTTGCATGCTGTATCACTGAATAGTCCCCTTAGTCACTCTGGAATGTATTTGTCTATTCCTTCAATTTACTTTTCCGTGAAGACTTTTCCATTGAAACTACCTCAGTGAATGGACAAACTGTGAAAGGATTTACAACTCAGCCAGAGGTCTAGAAACCTTGGCTTTAAGTTCCTTTAATTATGGTGGTACACAGGGATAGCACCCCTGCATATGACAGGGTGGAAACTTTGTTTAGCATGGAGAAAAAAGAAATCAGGGATTGACTATTCACAGAAGTATTTTGATAGAAATGTTTTTGTCTGAAAAGTGAATGAAGTTGAAAAAACTATATCCCTCAGTCCATTATTTAGGGGGCACAACTGGCTATAAGACAGGAAATGACCAGGCCCAGGATGTGAAGTCAGTTGTAGAACAGAATCTTTACTTTGGAACACTGGTAATTCAGTATATTCCACCTTGTGACCTTGGAGAATGCAAATGATTGTTCAATCATCTGTGCATCGGGCACTGGTCAGTGTCCTTGAGTGGTGCATGGACTTATCCATCATTTTGATGGACAGAATTTGGACCTCTCATTGATTAGGGATATGACTTTGGTCATCCCTTCTCATGATGGTACTGTTGCAGTCATCCATCGCACTGGGTGTATGGCTACATTCATATATCCGATGCACCTGGTGTCATCCACTTCTTTTTTTAGGGCTCACTCTGAGCATTCATTAATTTTGGGACTGGGATTGCTTAGCCGTTCATCTTTGCCTAGGGCTCATTTCTTTTGTGAGATTAACACTGGATACATCACCACCATACCTCTCAACCTGGAATCATCAAAAATCTGGACAAGGCCCATGAAAAATAGGTACAAATCTGTACGCTGATTAACATCTAATTTGCATATATAATTATGTACCCCACCCACTCCAATGGAATTGTGGGATACCAACTTTCAAACGCAAACCGAAGAACAGACAACCAAAACATGGCACCAGATGACCAGAGTCCCCCTGCAGCCATTCCAATGTCTCCCCAGGTTAAATCAAACCACTGCACTGTTGCATGAATTTATCTGCTAATAATACCAATTACTCCTCTAGTTAAGCAGATATACTTGTTATACCCCAAGCATACGGACTTTTCAGAATGAACTCCTACTAAAACATCTTGTTCCTTTTCTCTCAGATACTGAACTACTTCTAATCTGACAAAGTACTGCATTAAACAGTACTGCCACCAATGCAACAACAATATTTGTACTGTTTTTCTCAAATACTGTACTACTCTCAGTCTTACAATGTACTGCATATACACCTAATACCAGAAATGTAAAACCCTGCCTACTACATGCTGAAATGAGGGTGGTCTAATGGTTTAGGTGTTTGCCTTACAAACACAAGGTGCAGGGTTTGAGTCTCACAAGGGATAATTGGCTATGCTTAAAATGGCTTGCAAGGGCAGTTAGCATAGTACTAATTTATAAACCTGTAATATACTTGTATATAGTCCTGATAACAAGATGTTAATATGTGACTATTGCATGCTGTAATGTATTCATAAATGTAAATGAAATCCTCACTTGTACTGTACTGTAGGTGGAGCTTTTCTCTTTAGGCCTCCGCTGAAAATGGACCTGTGTCCAGTCGGACTTTCCCGGTTAACAAATGTAAAATAAAATAAATAAAATAAAATTACCTAGTGATTTCTCCCTATTTACCATAAACACTAATGTGTGCATACTGCTTTACTTCTACAATGATTATTTGGATTTTATTTTTTCATTTGCAGCACAACAATGCACAAACACTAAGACATCTGCTAAACAAAGCAATACTGTCTCACAATGAAAATAGACGTGGCATTAAACCTTCTCTACCCTTGAAACTCACATTCATTGAAATAGCATTGAAACCCACACACCACATCCAAAGAAAATGCATTTGGCCAATGGTGGATAAAGATTACCTTTGGGCTGTTTTCAAATCATTGGCTCCTTGCACACAAAACAAGAAACATACATGTGTTCTTTTCTTTTAATAACCTTCCTGACTTTATTAAGTTATATTCCTTGTACAATACAGCACACTTGTTAGACAGAGAGCATTTTAAATTTATTGTTTGAACATTTTTCCAGTAGGCTGTACTGTAGGCAATGAAACAAAATGCATGAACCAGTAATGACAAAACTGCCCAATTCAGAACATTTCCATCATAAAAGTCTACTTCCGCACCCACATTATAAGTAGAATGAAAGTAGTGTAAGCCATAGGCATCTTGCACAGTTTCTCGCACTTATTTTCAACTTCAGTTTTTGTTTTGGGGGGAGCAAAAGGTCAAAAACAAGGGACAGATTTTAAACATTGCTTGTATAATTTTGAAAAGTTGCTAGAATAAAATGTGTTACCACCATGCATGTCACTGGCAAGTCTTGAACCCAGGACCCTATGGACTACAGTCAGAGCAACATACCACTATGCCAAATCAGCAGTTTCCTAAAAAAAAAGGAAGTCTGAAACTTAATAGCTATTATTTAGTGAATTCAGTTCTCACTTTTCACCATAGCTCTCAACCTCTTGGCACAAAAAACCTGGACAAACCATGCCAATAATGGGGGAATACAAATTCAGTTCTCACTTCTCACTATAGCTCTCAAGTCTTAGCACAAAAAAATCTGGACAAAGCTCAGAAATGGTGTTGGCTAGGGACTTCGGGCTCTTTTTACCCTGTACCACAGGTAAAGGGTTTGAGCCTGAATACCTCTAGCCACCAGGTGTATTACATGGGGGCATTTTCGCACAGACACACACACACACACACACACACACACACACACACACACACACACACACACACACACACACACTTGAGTCCAATAATCCCCGAAATGATTGCTGTTGTTCGATCACCCAAATGAAGCACACACACACACCTTACTTGAGTCCAGTAAATGAGTGCTGCCATTAGATCCCCCAAATGAAACGCTGCTGCCAGTAATCCACGGTTAGATCCCCCAAACAAAATGCTGCTGCCAATAATCCACTTTCCCCCAAATGAAATGCTGCTGGCTGCTGTTTCCCCAAACGAAACGCTGCTGCCAATAATCCACTTTCCCACAAACGAAATGCTGCCAATAGTCCACTTTCCCCCAAACAAAATGCTGCTGCCAATAATCCACTTTCCCCCAAAACTAAATGCTGCTGCCAGTTCAAAACTGCTGTGTTTCCCCAAGTGAAAAAAACGCTGCTGCTAATAATCCACTTTCTGTTTCCTGCTCGCATTTGCAGCCAGAAATGAATGAAATTATGATGCGAGCTCCTTGAGCTCAGTTCCGACTGGCTGATAGCCCTGATGGGGCTGACGTCATCGTGCATGTGATGGCATCAGCTCTGACAGTGTGATATTCAAAGAAATAAATAAAAAAATAAACCAAAAGAAAAAATCAGAAATGAATGGGTGCCACTCGGGAGTTGTGGCACCCCTTCATTTGGACCCCAAAACTCGGTAAAAACTGAGTAATTCGGTATGGTTGAGAGGTATGATCGCCACCTTTGGATACGGGTCTTATAATCCATTTATCTTTAGAATTGGCTATGGTCATCTGTCTGTCTTTACATGACTGGTCATAAAGTTCACATTCAACACTCAGTTATTTTACAGTGAGTGTTAAACGTTTTAGTAGGAGTAAGCTTTGGATGTGGTGTCACCATGTATTTTTCTAGTGTCACTGTCCTATATCTGGGGCATGCTGTTATGATCACATTGACCGGTTTTCATTTATAAGCTGTGTGTTGTAGAAAAAACTTCTGTTTGGTTTGTCTTTTATCTGCTGAAGTTGTCTGTGTTATAGTGTACTGTGAATATTAGGTTTCTTTACAATCAGTCTTGAAGTTTCTGTATGGAAATAGCATTACTGGATTGACGAAGGTACTAAAGTATACTGTATTTCAGTATACTACTAAAAATTGTTCCTATTCATGCTGAACTACGTTATGTTCGTGAGTCATAACTTTCAATTATTTTTTTCAAATGCATAGATTAACCTTCTGGTATCACATTCAAAGCTGGATAATGGGGAAGAGATATGAAGTGTTTTATCACATTCCAACTTACAAAAATGTTGAGATTTTCCAGAGTACATTTGGAGCACATCAGTAGTGATGGACTCTTCTGATAATGGCATTCTTTTGTGAATACATGTTACAAGCTTTTCTGAGGTAGGTGAATACATGCATATAACTTCTGCCCAATTAGAGAAATTGTCTGCAGCAGTTAAGAATGCTGAAACAGTAAGTGGCCTTGAAAAATAAATTTGGTAATATTTCCATGGTATTTAAGGCCATTTCCATTAGGCAGAGGTGGTTTTGGTGATGCATTTAAACCATTTGGTCTCTGGTTTATCAGTTTCATAACATCAACAGTACTTTCAACCAGAAATTTCACTTTTACAGTCCTTAAATGTCCCTTGTGTATTGTGTCTAGTTTTGGAGGAATACCATTGAATAATGGTTCTTTCCAAGGAGGATATCCAGGATATATTAAATAATTCACTTTAGGTCATCCCTTTTTGACAATGTCATAAACTTATGAAAGAACTGTGTCTTTCTTGGTTTCCTTCTAGATCACGTTTATTTGTCCTGGTAACTATACCACTGTTATTGTGTGTAGAATGTGCCACATAGATCTGTAGTTTTGAGATCTAGGGCTTTCTCTTGTTAGTTTTGTAATATTCTATCAGTGTCACGGTCACCGTGGATTCAGGTTATTAGAGATTTGCACTTTGATAAAGTTCCAGAACTGCATTTGCTATGTTGCTATTGTCAGTGCTGTTTTTCTTGTATTAGCGATGGCTACCACTGGCTTCCCAAACAGCAGTTTCTACTTATATAACACCTCATGTAACATCTCTGATTTCCTGTTATATATCATGAGCACCAAAAAACTAAAGTTTGCAGCCACTTTCTCTCCTGTATATATCTTTAATTTTTTTAATTGCATCAGAAAACATTTTTATCTGTCTATTTAAATATGTCATTTGGGATAGAGCACCAATCACAACTGACCAATTTCAGTCTGAGCCTGGAATACATGCCAAGAGAACAAAGAATAAATGCAAGAATATAGACAATGATGCAGTACAAAAGGGTAAAGATTATGATGCAGTGCATAGTTTAGAGATGGAGTACAATAGTGCATTTTGGGTAAGAATTATAACAGAATAACTGTATGCAATGTATACAAGATGACAACTCTAGGCTCTTTATAAGTGGGTAGGTAGGTAGCTGGAGTATACTGTATATATATAGTATCGGTAGGGATGGAAGCTAGGAGATGGATTATGAAATGTTGCCAGAAATAAGGAACTGAGACTTGTCTGCCTCTTTGACGTGTGCTTTAAGCTGAGGTTGGAAAGGTGAGTAGCAGGATGCTTGTTTCAGATGGGAGGAGATGAAGTTGAAAAGTTTGGGGACAAGAACTAAGAAGCTATGAGCTGTGCAGTGAAGTTTGGGGAGCTTGCAGGCAGTGAGTAGAGATGTTGAGATTCCTGAAGTTGTATGTAGGTGTCGGGGTCATATTATTTTAGATGTCAGTAGTGGGAGAGTTTGATTGTATAGAAGTCTGTGTAGCTGATAGCCGAGGACAAGTTCACTTCTCTGTTTGACAGGGAAACATTTTGCTTTCTGTAAAGGTTTGCATTGATAATCTTGTTTTGAAGACAGAGTGATGAATCTGCAGACTCTGTTTTTAATTGTTTGAATGTTCCTGGATTTCTGTTTTGAAGATGAGGCTATTAAGGGAAGGCCATCGTTGAGTTGTGAGTGAAGGATTCCTTTCCCTATCACTGCTGTGTTAGATATGGAGCAGAAGAGGGACATTTTGTTAGTCCAAAATAAAAATGTATTGATGTATTTCTCTGTACTTTCAGTGTGTTAGGAAAAGTCCAGAGATGGGTCTAACTAAATGTCTGAATATTTAAAGCCATTGGTATTTTCTGTAATGGAGTTGTTATGGTGGTCAAAGCCAAGAGGTGAGCTTGCCTTGGAAAGTTTTTTTTTCTTGGTGACAGAGAGTGGTGTAAATTTTGGAGCAGCTGACTAAAGGTTTGTTGTTATTAAGCCACTGGATTATTGAGAGGTACTCAGACTGAACATCTTTTTATAGTGAAGGAATAAATTGATGAGAGTATTAGAGAATCATGTCATATGTGTAAAGGAGTGCTGCTGGTTCTGGCACATTGAAGGATAGTTTATTAATGTAGGTAGAGAATAGTAGTGGGGCCAGAATACAGCCTTGAGGAGCACTTTTCTTAGGTGGAGCAGGGGATGAGAAAGATGACAGGACCTTGACAGTGTTTTGATGGTTGGATAGGAAGTTGTTGAACCATGGAATGGTAGCTAGGCCAGGCTGAATGCTTTGCTAAAGCCTATAAAATAGCACCTGTGAGTTGGCCCTTATTCATTCCCAGAAGTATTTTGTCAGTAAGAGATCAAAGTGCTGTCATTGTGCTACAACCTGACCAGAAGCCATGCTGTTTGTGTCTAAAAGAAACTGTATTTGATGATGTATTTTGGAGCATTGGTTGTAAATGAGTTTCCCTAGGAGTTTACTCAGCATTGGAAATATGGAGACTGGCCAGTAATGTGAGACTTTTGAGGGAGTTGACTGTTTGTGGACTGGGTTTATTATAGCATTTAACTATGTTAGGCATAATATTTTGTATTAAGCAAAAGCAGTAAATGTGTTTTAGAAGTGTTGCAATAAATTCTCTGAACTGGAAAATGAACCAGAGATAGGGGAATATCAGTCTGAATTTCTTCAAGGATTGGCTGAATATTTCAGGAGTTTATACATTCATAGTAGAAAGGAGGTATACAGAGTGGGGAGTTCTGGAAGATGAGGAGGATTTGGGTAGATGGAGAGAAATGTAGGGAGGTTGCAGAATTCTGACAAATTGGTGAATGAGTTCTTGTGGTTTGATGAGGAGTTTTTGGCTGTGAGATGGTTTGCTTCTTTCCAGAACGGATTGCTGTTTTGATTAGGATTTCATGAGTTGTGTTTTGCACCACCTAATGCTTGCTCTGATAGCAAAATGTCACCCAGCTTAGAAACTTAAGTTTTTGGAGAGGGAGTCTATTTTTCTAGGAGTGCCTGGCTTTATCCCTTACTTTAAGTGGTGCTTTAAGTTCAGCTATGAACCAGTCATTCATTTTGGGTTTGTACAATCTATCTCCAAGTGTTAACTTCCCCTTTGCCGTCACTGGATCGAGGCATATAGCTGGCTCTGGAAGTGGCAGGTTATCACTTTGCTTTATTTAAGTGTTATACAGGTATGCTAGTTAGGCTTGGATAGGTGAGTAAACCTGGCAAGTTTAATTTCAGTAGTTTGTAGTAAGCTAGTAGTATGTGCAAATAAAGGGATCACAACAGGCAAAGTATACTGTAGTCTGAGCATTAAAACATTAATTGAAATAGCTTACCTTGCTTCAGTAGTGAGCAGATTTGCCACCTTGTAGGATACATTTAGTTGGTTTAAGACTTTGTGTAACTAGAATTCAGTTGGTTGGTCAGTTGGTTTAAGACTTTGTGTAACTAGAATTCAGTTTATTGATTGAAAGAAAGGTTTTGGTTCAATACTATGTCAAGGTATGTTTGGTACATGACATACCGTAAGGGAGTACCAGTTGGGTATTTAATGGTTAGTGGGGATAAGGTGGACAATTTCTTGACTGTACCACATTAAGTGGTAGTAGAATTCTGTGTATTAAATGTCTTGTGTTTGAGAAGCCATTTCCAAATAGAGGCACTGTCTTTTTGCAGTTCTTCATTTAATTTTGTTTTTGTTTCCTCCAGTGAAACTATATCATCTGCTTACAAAGTGCAATAAATATTTGGCAGGTCCCAGGGAAGTCCTTTAATGTAAAGTAAAAATACAGTGGGCAATAACACTGATCCTGGTACCAGTGTCTGTAAGTGTATTATCACCTAATGCTGTGAAGGTTTTATTTAGTAGCTAGCTACTAAACCACAAAGCTGCTACTTCAGATAATTTACTGTTAGTTTTTTCAGTAGAAGGGGTGAGCTACTTAAGGTCTACACTACTGCACCTGTACACATGCCCTTGTCCTCATACATACATATCTGATTAGTGAGGTAGTAGGTGGCAGGGATTAGTTTATATTTAAATCTAAAGTCATGCTGTTTATCAGTTAGTATTTTTTATTTCTGGATATATTCAAGTGTCTGGTTGAATTTACTTTTTAAAAGATTTTGACCAATGGGCCAATAGATGATTGTTTGTCTGTAATTTGTTGCATCTAATGGTGCTGGTACCTTTGATAGGGGTATGAATCTGATTGTGGCTTGTTTTAAGATTGGAGGGATTATTTTTCTGATGAAAAAATAGGTTAAAATAACGTTAGTGGCTAGTAAAGCACTAGACTCCCAATTATCAAAAATTTTAGCTGTAGTAAATGTATGATGGGTTTAAAGTTGAAGTCTATTTTGTCTGGTAATTTAAGAACAAGTATTTAATGTTAATGACCTTAAATGGAAAGTATGCATCTGTACTGTAGGGATAACAGTAATCACGTTGTTAAACGTAAGTATTGTCAGTATAGCTGGAAAAGAGAGCGTTTTTAATATAGCACAGTATAGTGCTCATTTGTATTGGGATCACCTTATTAATATTTAAAGTTTTAACGGTTTACCAGAATTGCTTTGGTTGCCTTAGTACCTGGATTTGAAGGTTTCTGTAGTGGCTAACTTCTGATACATTCCTGGGAATTCAGAAATAACCCAAGTACTGGCAGAATGAGCGAGGGTAAAAGAGTCTGTTACACAGTGCACATATTAGTGATTCAGTCTCACAGCTGCAATGAGGAAACATCTCATTATTGACTAATTTGCATATATATGAATCGCCCTTAACTACCACCGGGCAAATCATTACTTTCCTGCTGTTATTAATACTGGCGGCCCTGCATTGTGTTGGTACAGGCATCCCCTCCCCATTCACTCTACCACAAGCAATGACATACCTCTGACCTGTCTGTGAGTTAACAGAACGACTTGTTTCTTCTTGTGTTTTTGTCCCCGCCTTGTAAATCATGGATTGTTAATGCCAGGCATTATAATTTCAATCTGCATCTGGATGCTAGAGCCATGGCTGTAGTAACTAATTAAGCGAGTAAAACTAATAATTTAAACGTTTTCACCTTGTGTTGTCTAGTGTTCTTCTCCCAGCTTTGTCCTGAAGCCTCCCCACTAATACGGGCACACATCCTTCACTCTTAGCAGTCGGTTCCCTATTGGACAGCATGCTGTTGCCTCCTTTAGTTGCCCTGACTCTTGCAACTCACTTACTGTTGCAGTTGTTGAACAATGCCAGAGACTACAATTTCATACTTTAAGATGTGAGTAATGTTTTATGGTATATATGGTGTCCAGTGGTGGTACAGAGGAGTAATATTCTCTGTGTGAATTGTGAAGGTGCAGAGTTTGACTTTTAGTGCATGCCATAAGGAATTATCCCTAGTGCCTAGTTTTTCCTAATGATACACGTATTTCATAATGCAAAACTGTTTTTGTAATTGTTTTAAGTGTCTTTACTGCATGCTGTAATGAATATCCCTGGTGTCTAGTGTTCCACCTTCACCAGTGTAGCATGATTTCCTTGTTAGTCTAGAGAATATGACACCTTACATACGCACACACATATAGATAGATAGACAGATAGATAGAAGACATATAGAAATATATAGAGCCCCCCCACACACACACACACACACAAACACATACCCAGCAAAACTACCTCTTCACTAAACACTCCAGCACTTAATGAGCATTTGGTCATGTTCATGAACACAAGTGGCGATGTCAGTTTATGCATCTGAGCTATCTTCTGAACTGCTGTGATGTGTAAATGCCTTACGGCATTTCCAGGGAAGAGTACATAGCTGATTAGTATATGCTTCTCCCCCTGAATACCTCATTAGCATCTAACATGGCTGCAGAGACAGCCCACCACCATGCTGCACATCTTCCTGCTAAAGCACAGTGGGAGGACTGTTTCTGAATAGGAAAATGTTACCTCTTGCTATTATTTGAAGGCTCTCTTTCCCACTTTGTTCACGCCTTATCTCTTTGTTTTTGTTTGTTTTTAATTTGAGTTCAGTATTCTGCCATACTGTTTTGCTATTTCTAAGACGAATAGTCTATTTGAATGGAAAACAACACATTATGAAATAAAGAGAGAGCCAAGCATACCTCTTAATGCAAGAATTATGGACAAAGACAGAAGTAATGGGGAACGAAGGCCCAAAATCAGGGACAGATTGTAAGTTTTGCTCGTACAAGCTTTGAAAGCTGTTAGAATAACATTTTGCACTGGCTTGCATTGTCTGAAGGTTATTATGTCATTCTTCAATGATGTCAAAAATGTAAAAATTTTATGAAGGACTGTCCAACAATATGAGGTGAAAATCTGGACATTCTGTGAAATTCTGGACAGTTGAGACATATGTGGCCAAGGGAGAGTCAGTGTAGTTTTATAGACCTAATCGATGTATATGTTGCAGTTATTTTAGTATAGTTTGCTGTGACGATTCAGGTATATGTAATTAGCATTAATATATGTTCAACAATATTTAAGGAGAGCTGGTTTAGAGTTTCTGAGAATGAGTATGTTTATACAAATGGTGCAGAGCTTGTTCTAGTACAACTGTTTAGATAAGTAAAACAGAAGATTATGGCAGCCTATATATAGATTGTGTAGGGGGCTCAGCAATTGTAAGAGGGAAAGTGAAACACCTGATAATCTGTGATAGAGTGGAGAATATACGGTTGGGAAAGCAGGGTTAATGATGAAGCAGGGGGGTACATTTTTGTAAGTGTTGTGTATAAACTGTATCAAGCAGCTATAGAACTGAAGCATGTAATATGAAAATAGAAAAACAGCTGAGGAGTATTAAGAGTAGTATGAGCTAGAGTATTTCTCGAGTTTTATTAAGAAAAGATAAGGTGTTGGTGAATTAAAAATTATGAGAAGTATAAGGGAAAGGGAGGTAAATAGTGTCAGAAAATTGGAATAAATTGATGAAAAATGTGAGAAGGGCATTATATATATTTAGAAGAGAAATGGAAGTAAGTAATACTAGAAGAGGAACTGAGGTTTTTAATTTGATATGATTAGATGATCATAGAGAGGAGTTGACATATATATATATATATATATATATATATATATATATATATATATATATATATATATATATAAATGAAAAAAGAAAGTAAGTTATTGTTTTTAAGTATAAGAAGATGTATAGTGAATAGTGAAGTTGTAGTTTGATGAAGAAAAAATTCACTAGTGAGCTGTGACATTACAAATGATTCGTGAAATAGTGTTGTATATGTATAGTAGCAGGGGATAGTAGCTGGATTTTAAATGGACATTTAGGATACAATCAAACGCGTATGACTACAACACTATTTATTTATTTTTATTTGTTTTTCATTTGTTGACCGGGCTAGTCAAACTGGATATATGTCCATTTTTGGTGGAGGCCTGGGGAGAAAAGCTCCACACTTCAGAATAGAATCACAATAACATAAGTACATTACTATAATTTAGCAAATTTTACTAGTAAATACATTTTAGCTTAAGAGTAAGGAAAAAAATCTTCTAAGCTACATATCACATATGGATATACATACAACAAAATATAAGGTAAGTAAAATTGAGCAGTATTTGAACTTTAAAAAGGTTATACAAACAATAGTGTTAGTATTTAGTAATATATAGTACTATATATTTAGTGAGGGGGCAGCATGGCTTGGGGGTGGCTTGAGAATGAAGGAAGGAGAGTAAAGCAGACCATACCTCCTGCTATGCTGGAGTCAATCAGTCTGCCTATGTGCAGATCAGCTGCGAGCTGTAGCAAGTCAGTAACTCAGAATACATGCCCATATCAAAAGTTTCAAATAAAATAATGTATGAAAAAAAGAAAAGGAAAAAGAGAAAATAAAAGTAACAGAAAGTACATATGCTTCACCGCAATGATCTTGAGCTGGTCAGTGGTTTCACCAAGCTAAAACTCAGACGTAACAGACAACATGTGGAGGGGGGGGGACTGGAGGGAGAGGTGAAAACAGAGGTAAGTAACTTTAGCAAGATAAATAGCTCAGTAAATGTGTAGACACCCTGCAAGGGACACAAACACTGAGTCACTTATCCAAGAATAAGTAACCATATTAATGAATTAAAACAGCAGAATGAATCCTCATTCAGATCATGGCATGTATAAGGCATACTTTAGAAATCCTAGAAAGAAAAGGCCTTAGTGCACTACATGATGGGAGGTTCACTTATTTGTCCACTGTAGTAGTGAAGCTTTACACTGAAGATGCTGACTTGGTGTAAGTACTTGGGAAGTTTTAGAAGCAACAAGCCTGTTCTCTTTGTGGGGGTGGGGTGTTAGCTCCAGTTATTTGACCACAGTAGCAGTGAGCCTCCATACTTAAAATGCTGACTTGTTTTAGTGCTTAGGTTGCTTTAGAAACAAAAAGTTTTACTGTGCTGTTGAGGGGAAGTTCCATTTATCTGACCCCCATAGCATTGAGACTCCACACTTAAGATGCTGTCTTAGTAACGGTGCTATACTAACTCACTTAATTAGTTAGGCAGAGGTATCATAATGCTCACAAGAACTGTGTTGCATCCTTACTTCTATTGTGTATCAGTGGATAATGTCACAAATTACTCACAGGTTCACATGTGATTACTAGGCTAACACCCAGGGGTGGGATGGGAAGTTTCAATCCTAGCTATGCTTTTTAAATATATCTGACCAGTTTTGATACCCTGGGGTTATTTTAACGGGTATATTTAGGCTTGGGCATGGGTGGTCATATATTTGTAGGCTGCATACTTTTCAACTCCCCAGATTTTCACAGAATGTCCATATTTTTTTACCTCACATTTTAGGTCTGCTCCTCATAAAATTTGTTATATTCTGGCAAATTATTGAGGACTTACATCACTAAATAATGATAGACATTTGTGTTTCAGACTTCATAGTCTTTAGAACATGCATACTAATTCAAAACCTTTTATTCTAGGAACTTTTTTAAGTTTATAAGAGCAATAATTAAAACCTGTCCCTGTTTTTGGTCCTTTGTGCCATCATTAGTTTGGCTTTGTCCAGATTTCTTGTGTTGAGGTTGAGAGGTATAATAGACTACCTCTGTCTATTAGAGACACAAGTTACCATTCCAGGGGTAAATTTCCAGTTTCCCATCCACTGGTGCAATGCAAACTTGAACCGGGTTAGGGAAGAACTCTGCTTCACTTGGATGGGAAGCCTGTTCCAGAGAAATAGTAGTCTGTGAGACAAATACCTGTCCTTCCACCATGTTCCATTTATGTTGCAGACGAGGCTAAGGGCCCCTAGATCAGATAATTTTAGTGCTAGTTGTTTTGCAGATATGTAACAGGTCCATCAGACTGGAATTGGAGGATACTTTGTAGGCCAGGCATAGATCTCCTCTCAGTAATCTGTAGGAGACCCAGTACAAGGATAAGACTTTAAAACCTTGTCTACATTTGCTGTTGTGTCTGACATTATCTGTTAAAAAATATTAACTAAATAACTTGCCAATAAACAATAAAAAACAGCACTGTAAAACAGACCTACAGTTATTCAACATTGAAGGAAAAAACAAAACAATATCTGTCTTTAGGCCATAAGACATCAGTGTTACAGACAGCCTGCCTAGAGTAACATGTTACCAGTGCATAGAGGAATGTAGAAATGTTAATAAAATGTGAACTAAATTAAAATTGTCATTACCATCATATTCCCACTGTGTCCCACGCAACAGACGGCATGGAAGTAGAAAAACAAGAGTCTGGGCAAAAATCATTAGAACTTACAGACCTAAGAGCCTGCATTAGTGTGCTGAACTGGCATGAAGGGATGTACCTTAAGGTTGTTAACCAGACTTTTCACATCACCCTTCTCCAAGTGCATTTTTGCATTTTCTTGTTATTTTTGCCTCCTTACTACCTAATATTTTTGTCAGCATTTAAAGTAGAAATGTTCTGAAGAAGTTAAGTAATGAAGTAAATAATTATTTCCCATGAATTTGCAAGAATGCATGTGCTGTCCCATTATGTGAATTGTGAACCTCCTGATATGTATTTATTATCACTTTCACAGCACAGGAATGGTCACTGTGCTTTTTGAGTTATATTAAAACATTTCATATAATTGGCAGCATGTACATTGCTGCACAAAACCCTGTCTATTACAGTAATTTCAAATCAAAGTAAGTATTCATTTTTTCAGAGCTAATTCTCAGTTGATGACTGGGTAAAATTCTCAATGTAGTGAGGATAAATGTTAGGTTACATTTCCATACCTTTCATATGAGAAATACAAATCATAATTTACATAATTATATATCTTTCTATCAATGGGTAGATTCTCTTTACCTTAGAAAAAAGCAGCTCAAAATTTCAGTTCTGTTGTTGTGAAATTATAAAGTAGATATGTATTTTTAAGCTGTGAACATCATTTATTGAAACTATTGAAAATCAGAAACTTATCACAGTTGCAGATAATGCATTTACATTGCATAGTAACAGGTAATTTGTAGGAAACAGCAGAAAAGAGCCAGCTTCTCAGTGAAGTAATATATGTGAACGTATATTTTCACAAAAGTACCCAGCCAGCATCCTGGTTCCATAGGGACTAATTAAACAAACATAGCACTTGACATTTGCTCTGTCTTTAACTTTTTAACCTTTAAGACTATTTGCCTAGCTAAAAACATTCTAGCAGAGAAAACGATTCATGCAAAGTAAAGATCCAGCATACTGTATAACAAGTGACTGACTGACAACCTTAAAATGGAGTACTGACATCTTTAAAATGTGGTAATTTCTGTACAGATTGCGGTTTGCTACGAGCCATTTTTAGGACACTGTAGGTGATCCAGTTTTATATACTGAAAAAAAAATCATCAGAATTTTGCACTTTTTGAATATTGCACTAATAATGACTTTGAGAAAATTAGCACTTTACAGTTTTCAGAGATGAGCCTCAAACTGCACTTCTGGCTTAGTTAGACTTCATCATACCAATCAAATCATGGCATAATTATACTCTATTTCCACCCATGAACTCCCACCATCAACTACCTCAAAATTGAAATTCCTAACCATTGTAAAAAGTTGCTTAATTAAGTTTTTGTGCAAGGCTTTTCATCATACATTCTCATTACTGAACACAATTGCCGGCAGGATTGCTCATAACATCATCCTAGGAGAAATTGTCAAATCTTGCTTAGGATAATCCGAGGACTTGCACTGTATTGTACCTGTCACCCATCTTGCAGTGCTATTTTAGGCACAACCCACATTCAGTGTGGAAGGCTTGATATGGTGGAGTCCATTAAAGATTTGTGAATAATAGGATTATGTTTGAGTCTCAGAGTTGAACTTATTATTTTCAAGACATGGATGCGAAGAAATTCACCTCGAGAATGAACCTTGAAAGTTGAATCTTGGCATCCATGTTGAGAATACATACTGTACAATGACTGGCCAGTAATATTCAAACAGGAGCATGCTGATTTGTCAGCCCAACCAGCGTGCCTGTTGTAAATCCAAGAATATACCAATGGAAAAAGGTCCAGTCGCCCGGACTTTTTTCCATTAGTATATCCCAAAGAGTTTTTACTTTTCTTTCTTTCTTTTTTTTTTTTTTAATAAATTTACAAAACCGAAGACCTCAAAAGAATGAGGGAGACGGCGCATGATAAAATAAGAGGATAATCCTGTACGTTCTGCAGAACTAAAGAAACATACTTGATTTCTCTGTCCCATCTCTCCTGAACGTTAAAAGTCTCCCGGTTTCTTTTTTCTTAAAAATAAATAAAGAAAAGTAACGGAGATCTTCCTTTCTCTGTTGTTTCCTTTACACAGCACTGATATACTGCATAAGCATTGGAATGCAAGTCCCATACACATGTACAGTACATCAGGAAAGCCCCAGGATACTGGAGAAAATATGCAAGGGCACCACGGAGGCATTATACATGAACATTATTTAAGAAAAGTAAGTAATTTTTTCTTAAATAATGTCATTGTCTAATAGCAATAACCAAAGCCATGGTGTGGTATATTGAAGATTTACCCATGGTTGGCTTCATTTAATCGCTTGGGCTTTGCCATTGTGGTTATACCACACCAACCATGGGTAAGTCTTCAATATACCACACCGACATCATTGGTTATTGCTTTAGTATTAACTTACTATCAAAGATCCAGTCATAATTCTTTGTCTGCTCCATGTACTACTAGTTAGAGAAAAAAAAGCTAAGTGCTGTGCCAGCTTTGAAAGCTGGTAAAACAGTTGGGAAGTCCTTTGTGTGTTTAAGTATTCCCACTGAAAGGGAAGCAGCTGGTTCCCAAATACATTTTTAGTGGTTGTAATGTAGACAGCAGACAGAAACAGAGTTGAAATTAATGCATTTCATGTTATGCTGCTGTTATTTGCTGGTCGGCACTGTGAGTTTTTAGTGGCAAGCACCAGATGCAATCTTTACAGTGCATACAGGGTGCTTAACAATTGTTACACACCCTTCTAAGTGTTGTAAGATTGGGCCTCACACTATAGTAGCACTGAATCAGGTGTCTTTTAACTGATATTTGAGTGTAATCATGGTTCAACAATCACAGTTTGTTTAGACCTGTATGCTTATTTAGTACTAGTATGGATTGGGACACTGTTGACCATTTGTGGTTAAGATGTCAAAACTGGAAGTAATTTGTTCTGAATTTAAACTGTAACTACATTAAAAGGTACAGAATTTTAACATGTTCTTCGTGTTTCACTGCTGCAGTCCTAACCATTGGGTTATGCATGCTGTGGTAGCCCTCAGTCGGTCTGAATACCAGAGTCAAGGTTTTGTGTGTCAGCTGCTGTCACTTGCTGGGTGACGTCAGGTCATCCGAGCTATAAAGGAGAGCAGGCAATGCTATTCCCTCATTCTTTCTTGCCGTGGAGCCTGTAGCAGAAATGATTCTCAACAGTGCTGGTAGACTGTTTCCAGATTTCGAACTTCAGCCGAAAATGTCTAAAGCTAAGTACCGCACTGGGGATCCTTCCTTTTTCTTGCACTAACCGATGTCCGAAAAAGTCAATAACTGTCTCACCTGTGGAAAGCAAATACCACACAGAGACTTCCATTCTTACTGCGTCACTTGCATAGGCCCAGATCATGACGTACCCCGCTGTCGGTTCTGTGCCCTCTTTAATGGTAGAACTATTCGTCATAGAGCTCTGTTTGTAGCCAGTTATTTTCATCTTCCGTCTCTCATTACTGATATGGCATCTGTCAGTCAGCAAACTGCAGATCTTCTGAAAAAACATAAAGATAAGGATAGAGACAGACCACATAAGGCCAAGCCTTCCGAAAACACCACCGCTAAAATGGTCATCAGTTCTTTGGAATTCAGTGAGGTGCTTTCGCAGCCCCTGATGCCTGACTTGATTACTTCACAGGCATCTACTGAGACCCTTTTGGAGTCCTGTATGCCGCAGATGTCTGCATCGTCTAACGGGCCTTCTGGTGTCTCTGCCTCAGTTGGGTCTGGAGCCACTAAGCAGACACTGGCTTCCAGGGATACTGCTCGCACTTCGGAATTCACTTCAAGGCCTTTGCCCTCTCTTCTGACTAACACACCGACAACACCGAAGGATACTCTTCAGACTTAGAGCTACTCCAAAGAAAAAAGCAAAAAGTCTCCATTCCACTACTCCTCCCCCTCCTCAAACTAGAATGCTTAAAATGGCATCTCTTTCATTCGGGGTAATCAGGGCACTCCATCCAAAAGGAGAAGGGAACTTTCTCCAGACATCCAGTCGGATTTAGACTCAGAGGGATCTGACTCCTCTGTTTTTGAAGAGGAAAATCCTGTTACTGCCTATGAAGACTCAGACTCAGATGCAGAAGAATATTCCTTCTGCATCACCTCCAGAGGACATTTCCTTTGGGGAAACCCTCCACACCCTCAGGGAACACTTCCAATGGGAATCAACGGATTTCCCTCAATCCAAGAAAAGACTAAGAGAGTTTTTGGATCTACCCCAGCACAGGCCTCTGGCCATCCCACCCATCTTGGATGTGGTAGATGATGTTTACCAAGAAACCAGCCTTACCCCTGACACCCTTCCACCTGCCCCCAGAAAACCTGACAGGTACTACAGGGTACCTGACTCACATAAATTCCTCTACAGAAATCCTATAGCAGATCCAGAGGTGATTACTCAGGGACCTACGGGAGTTAAGGCTACCTCAGCAAAGAATCCTACTCCCTTAGACAAAGAATCCAGGGCCCTGGACAGATGGGGTAAAAAGTATATACGTCTGCAACTTTAACTATAAGGGCTCTCACCTGTCAGTTCCATATGTTAAAATATCAACAGCACACTTTGGAACTTTTGAAACAGAAATTTTCTGCTTTTCCAGATTTTGCCAACAATAAAGAGATAGCAGAATTACTGCACTCTTCATCTCAGGTGGCAAAGCACTCTTTGCACTGTGGTTTTGATGCCCTAGAAGCTTCTAGCAGGGCAGTAATGACAGGATCTATTATCAGAAGACATGCATGGCTGAAGGAACAACCTCTCCCTGATCATGTCAAAGCTAAAATCATGGAATCACCTCTTGACAAAGACTGCTTGTTTGGACAAAAAACTGAAAAGGTACTTAAAAAGATGGAAGACAAAGCAAAATCGATGCAGACTGTTAAAGATTTTCGTCAAGTACAACCTCCTAGGTTCAGCAGAAATTTTGCCTCTAAACAATCGTCCTTTCCTTCACCAAACAGGCAGGCACAAGGCAAAACTCATAGGGACAGACCCACCAGGACTCAAACTTAGGACCAGCAAAGAACTAAACAGTGCCCCCCCTCAAACACTAGAGTAGGGAATTCAAAAGCAGCCTTGTATGGAAAAAACTCTCAATGACTACCTTTCCCATCTCTGCCTGCCTCCACCACAACAAAAGCTAGGAGGAAGGCTATCTCTATGCAGATAAAATTGGAACTCAATAACAAAAGATCAATGGGTCTTAAAAATCATTGCTCTGGGGTACAAATTCAATTAACAAGAATTACTACCTCCAAGAGGGTACCCAGATTTACCTCCAAACCAGTGGGCAGAAGCACTAAAACAAGTGCAAAATCTAATATCCCTAGGGGCAGTAGAACCTGTACCTCCAGAACAAGTTGCAAGAGGATTCTATTCCAGACTATTCCTTGTTCCAAGGAAAGAGGGGATTGGCATCCCATCCTGGACCTATCCTTTCTCAATTCCTGCCTGGTAATCCCAAATTCAAAATGCTTACCTTACAACAGCTTCTACCAATGCTGCCAGGCAAAGCGTGGATGGTCACCTTAGACCTAAAGGATGCTTACCTGCACATCCCAGTAAGGGAATCATACAGAAAATTCCTCTGCTTCAGAGCAGGATCATTACACTTTCAATTCTCTGCTTTGTCCTTTGGCTTATCTACTGCACCCAGCGTTATTCAGCAAATGTCTAGCTCCTGCCATTGCCTTTTGCAGGCAAAACAATGTAAACATTTACCCTTACCTGGATGACTGTCTCATCCAGGCATACTGCATGGAACTGCTTCTGTAGCACCTCTCATTTGTAAAAACACTATTCACCTCTCTGGGGTTCACTATCAATGAAAGGAAATCAAAACCGACACCTACCAGGAAAATCATATTTCTGGGAGCCTTACTGGACATAGAACAGCAAATGGCCTTTCTGTCCCCAGAAAAACAAAGTTTCCTACCAAAATATTTCACTACTCTGGCCTCCCAAACCTAGCTTTCTGCCAGGAAATTCCTGCAAGCTCTAGGGTACATGGCCTCATGCATCCTCCTGGTACCTCTGGTCAGACTACACATGAGGAAAATTCAGTGGTACCTAAAGAACCTCTGGTGTCAACACTCTCATCCTCTGGACACCTCCCTGCCTGTGATCCCTTGCATAAGATCTGAGTTCCTCTTGTGGGCCTAGTCCTGTGCTTTGAACAAGGGACTTCCACTCACCCTCCATCCATCAGACCAGACCATAACTACAGATGCTTTGGACATAGCTTGGGGTGCCCACCTAGAAGGCAGATGCGCCCACGGTCTCTGAGACCCACAAATACTACCTTTGCACATCAACCAAAAGTAAATGATAGCAGTACAAAACTCTCTGGCATCCATCAAACCCTCCCTCAAACCAGGGATTCTTCTCATAAAAACGGACAACACCACATTCTTACCCCTTGTGTAGACTAGCCATGAACCTGTGGCTAGCAGTCTCATCCATTGGACTACATCTTATAGCCAAATACCTACTGGGCATCAGCAACACCCTGGCAGACCACCTAAGCAGAAACCTGCTGTACCCACATGAATGGCAAATCCACAGAGACATTGTTCTGCAAATTACCCACACATGGGAAACCTCCCCCAGGTGGGCCTCTTTGCCTCTCATTTAAATCACCAAGTACAGAAATTCTGTACCAGGGAGTGCCATCACCTGGCCTGGAAGGTCAATACCCTGATCTTCCCTTGGAATACCCTCTTTGTGTATGCATTCCCACCTCTACCTCTCATTCCAAAAGTATTAATCAAGATAAGGGAGGAAAAACCAAGAACAATACTCATTGCCCCAGATTGGCTCAGACAGCATTGGTACCCACTGCTGCGCAGCCTATCTCACCAGCCCCCCTGGCAGCTACCTTTGATACCTCACCTGCTATCCCGGGGAACCCTGAGAACCAATCCCTCCTTCATGCCAAAGGTAGTTTCAGATGTTACCCTCAACCAGGCCATCCACCTACCCACCTTCTTACTTAACCCTCAGAACAAGGGAGAAAGGATACTGCATTCATTGGATGTGCACAGTCAACTCAGATTTTATCTGGATCGTACAAAGACATTCAGGGAAACTGAGCAGCTCTTGGTCAGCTTTAAAACAGGGGCACAGGGGAAACCAATATCCAAACAGACAATTTCCAATTGGATAGCACACTGCATCCAATTTTGTTACTCCTTGCATGGAAAACCACTCCCTAGGACCATTAGAACCCATTCCACCAGGGCAACCTCTACTTCCACAGTATTCCTTAGAGGGGTACCCACCAAGGACATCCTGGAAGCTGCCACATGGACTTCAGTCGACATCTTCACCAAACATTACCATCTGAACCTATTCTCAAAAGCTAGGGCTGAGTTTGCTTCTGCAGTTCTGCAGGGCATGCTCACCCAATCTTAAGTTTCTGTTAACCTTCCACCCTTCTCCTCAGCTTTGGGAATCTTCCCAATGGTTAGGACTGCAGCAGTGAAACACAAAGAACATAGTACAGTTGTGTACACTTACCATAAATGTAGATGTTTGAGTGTGTTCACTGCTGCAGTCATGCTTTCCCTCCCTCCTTCCCCCTGATTTCTGCTGTCCTCAGAGAGAGACATATTTCTGTGGGGGTCTCTGACCCCAGGACTACTAATAATTATTAAAAATTGGAAGTCTTTATTTGGTTAAGGCAAGAAAAACTGAGGTAATGGCGTCGCCTGCTCTCCTTTATAGCTCGGACAACCTGATGTCACCTAGCAAGCGAGAGCAGCCAACTCATAATACCTTGACTCTGGTATTCGGACCGACTGAGGGCTACCACAGCATGGATAACCCAATGGTTAGGACTGCAGCAGTGAATACACTTGAACATCTACATTTATGGTTAAGTGTACACAACTATACTTTCTCCTTAGTTTAGTATGTTGCGTTCTATTTGCTGAGAGCCTAAGACTTTGCGGTAGTCACGTCTTGTTTGCACAGCCTTTCTTTGCCTACCATGTGAGTCTGAGTAAATTACTTAACCAGACATTGTACTTAACCAGACATTGTTCTCAGTTTGCCACTGTAAAGGGATTGTGTGTGCACTAATCTTACTGGGTTAACATTTTTTTTTTTGCATTCTAACAGCAGAATATACCTTGAGTGCACACTTCATACTTATGGGTGTTTCTTTTTATCATTTTCTTGATTTGTCATGATTTACTAGCTTACGTTTAGCACCATCATATGTGGTACATAAAGTGTCAATCTACATTTTCTCGAGATCTGCAAAGATTTTCCATCCCCTTTTCACCCGAAAAGATGAAAAGCATATCCTATCAAGTTTGCTCTCACTGTGTTGTTACCATCAGAAGTTAATGGTGATCATTAACCTAAGTGACATCAATTCAGGAGAAGGTGTTAGCCACACCTATAGACCTTAAAGGATGCATGCTGTGTAGGCACAGAGACATGTCCATTATAGCCTATGGGAGATCCCTAAGGTGGTGTCGTCAAGGAAAACACGACATTTATTTGGCCAATAGTTTCAATAAGAAGTTTAGAAAGCTGTTTAGTAAAAACTTCCTGAATAAATTAGAGTAATATGCACTGCGGCACTTAACTTTCCTGATGCCGTAATACACTTTTAAAACTTGACAAAACACTTCAGCATTTTATTTTCCTTGATATGAACAAAATGCATAACTTGCGGCTATTTTACAGCATGGAAGATGTAATAGGTGTAGTGAATAATTCATTAGATGAATGAGAAATACTGAAGGGAAAAGGGAAGATAGCTTAAGTGCAGAGGGAAGGGTAGTAGATACCACAAGCTATAAAGTAGCATGGGATTAGAGCTAAACAAGATTATGGCCAGAATTAAAGGCACATTCTTTGCACTGGAACTCACATGAAACATTAGGCTGCTGTTACTTAAGAAGGGAATTGTGTGCATATTGGTTGAATAAAGACACTTTTAACAGAAGCCTGGGAAATTAAGAGTTAGACTGCAACAGTGTGCTTACACCTGTTCATCGGACCTATCTGCAAGCTGCCTCACAGTTTAACAGGACTCTGCAAAAGTTTCAGCTTTATGGTCTATTTCAACCACCCAGTGTAGCTTTACATTTAAATATCTTTGTGTTCCTGTAACTTTGTTTAATACTAGCTGAGACTTGCACTGTAGGACCTGCACCCCCCCCCCCCGCATTTTCCTTGCAGTACTTTTAAATCTTTATTTGTACTTAGGTAATCTTCGGTCTCTGCTGACTCATTCCCATTAACAGTGTTGTCTGCTCTGAATTGAGTTCCTTGGCTCAGCCCGCTTCGTTTGCCCTCGCTATGCTTCATCTCACTTCGCTCCGCACCCTAACCCCCTATTCCCACCCACCTCTGGCACCCACCCATTATAGCAATACAGTCATCTACATTTTTTTCACTACCCTCCCTCCCCATTACCTTTCAATCAACCAGTGTCTCTACCTGCACTCTTCCTATACTTACTTTCCATGCTGTACTACCTTACTTTAATTGAGCATACACTCAGCCCATAGCAACCATCTCCTACCTGAACTTTAACCTGTCAACCCTTGTTTAACTCAGACTACTTTGCTATCCAGCCTATCCAACCTCCTCCCTGTACTACATCCACCTAACCTACATTATTCCACCCTCTACCTCCTACCCCTCTTACCTCATCTACTATCTGTGCACCTCTCACTTACTCCACTGCTCTATCCCCTATACCTCCAAATACTACTGTTATACACTTCATCTACCCTGCTCTCATATTACTTCTTCTCGCCACACATAATTTCTTTTTTTAACTTACTGCTGTTATCCTATCTTTCTGACTCTACTAAATACTCTACCTGTCCTACCCACAGCTACTTATAACACCATCACTGCCATTCACCTTATTAGTCCTACAAATAACATCATACTCACACATAAGAATGCACAGCCCTATAAAATGTCTCTGACCTCGAAAACTATTATATTTCTGTTCTCTCTATAACTCTATCTTCTTCTACAACTAACATCTCATCACACAACTGACATACCTTACAAACCTACTTCTACAACAACCATACTTATACAGTCTCTCCTCAGCTATTCCTCAGTAGGCCCTACTTTATATGCCACAGACGTAATCTTACAAATCAGACTAAAAATCCTGTCCCACCAAAACCAACCCAATAAAACTCAATGCTAAACAATCTCCTCAATATTAAAAAGAAACTGCAACCTGTAAATCTCCCCAACCACCAGAACCTAAGTCAGTGTGGTGATATACATCCAAACCCTGCTCCCCCTCCAGCCTGTTATAAACTCCAACCTCCTTAAAGTCCCTAAATATCACCACTATCAATCTCCAAAGCAGTAGAAATAAAATACCACACGTACATGCCTGGTTAGACAAAAACAATCCAGACTTCACTGCCATTACTGAGACATGGTTAAAACCTTATATCAAAGATGCTGAATGCCTACCCCCCCCCCCCCCCAATTACAACTGCCTCAGAATAGATAGACCACATAAAAAGGGGGTGATATCACCTTGATATACTCAAACACCTTCACTGTAGTTCAGTACACAAAACCTGTCCCACAGTCCTCAACAACAGAGATACTAGTATCCTATCTAAAAATGAACAACAGTAAAGACCTTTGTATCTTAGTCATATACATCCCCCAGGCAGTAACATTCCTATACTTGAAGACATCTTGCTTGGTCAACTAATAACATTACAAATGAAACCATCATCTTAGGGGATGTTAACATTAACTGGCTTGATATTTATAATCAGGACCCTTCCACAAGCATAAATCAATATAACTATATGCAACTACTAACCAAAATAACCAGTCCCAACAATAAAACAGTCAGTGGCTCAAGTCAAGATTTGATACTCATCTCCGATCCTAACAAAATCTCCTCCTCTGGCACACTACCTAACAGTATTAGTGACCACTAACCAGCCTTTATAACTCGTAAGACCACCTCAGTCCTAAGCAGACACCAAGTTAAGCAAACCAGAGATTTATCTCACTTCTCCCCCAACACTTTTAATGAAATCTTACAAAGAATCAACTGGACCCCACTCAAATATCTCCCTCTCCATGAGGCTGTTGAATTCTTTAATTCAACATTTCTTAGAATTTTAAATAGTTTAGTCCCATCTCGCCTAAAAAGAATAAAAGCTAAACAGGTAACCTGGCTTACCAAATACACAAAGCAAATTTTATCTGCTAGGAACAAAGCTTGGAAAACCTGGAAAAAAATAAAAATCCTAATGACCTCATTCAATATTAATTATGCAACCAGGCAAAATGACTAGTGATTAAAAATAAAAAAGAACACTTCTTAAGCCTTAAAGACCAACACAAACTAAACCCAAAGAAATTTTGGAGCACAATTAGTTCCCTACTCCATCCAGGTGAAAATAACAATCCTTCTCCTAATCCAGATAAAACACCACTGAGATAGCCTCGCTCTTCAGTTCATATTTTATCAACACCATAGCTAAACTCATCACTACCTTCCCACCTATAGACCTTTGCCCACCTGAACCTCGTACTTCACACTCCTCTACTACTCCAGTGTTCTCATTCTCACCTTTAACAACTTCCAGTATAAAAAAAACAACTTCATAAACTCAAACCTTGTACTAATGCACCAGACAATTTACCTGCTGAATTTCTACAAATATCTGCAAACTCCATTGCCTGTCCTATCAGCATACTCCTCAATAGATCTATTCAGGAGTCCAGTATACCAAACATATAGAAGAAAGCATTTGTTCTTCCACTCCATAAAGGTGGCAACAACTCTGATATCTCTAATTTCCGACCCATCTCTATCCTGTCTCCCATCTCTAAAATATTAGAAAGATGTATTCATACTCAGCTTCTTAACTATCTTGTCCAAAACCAGATACTTTCCCCCACACAGCATGGCTTCAGGTCAGGTCATAGTACCTGCACTGCTCTCATATCCTTTATGGACACAGTAAACAGGGCTCACAATGCCGGTTACATAGTCTCCTCACTGTTCCTAGATCTCTCTAAGGCCTTCGACACATTTTCACATCCCCTTCTGCTCACAAAACTCACCAACTTAGGACTAACACCTCATACCTTAAACTGTTTCTCAGACTATCTCACCAATAGGCAACAGTCCACCAAATGACAACACTCCTCCTCACCTTTTCTCAGCAAAACCACAGGTGTACCTCAAGGATCTTATACTAGGTCCCCTCCTTTTCAGTATATTCATTAATAACTTCCACACCACCCTTACCCATGGCACAGTTATCCAATATGCAGATTATTCTACAGTCATCTGTACTGCTAAATCTATATCTGAGTTATAACATCTTACCCAAAATGCTTTCACTTTAACTGAAACGTGGATATCAAACAACCATCTTGCTCTAAATCCCAATAAAACCAAACTTCTAATACCCCCCCAAAAAAAACTACCGCTCTGTACAAGAATGATTTTTCTGTCCAATCTCATAATAATAACACTCTCATTGAAGTTGTTCCAAGTACCAAACTTCTAGGAGTTATTATTAATGAAAATCTAACATTCGATCTCTATATAAAGTTCTATTAAAAACCAGAGCAGACAGATCAAACATGATTCTCATTGCTCCAGACTGGCCAAGACAACACTGGTACCCACTCCTGAGGAGCCTGACGCATTCCCCACCATGGACCCTGCCTCTAATGCCTCTTCTTCTGACTCAGCACAGCTTCAAAATGTTTCACAGACAGCTAAAAACACTCAATCTAGCCGCATGGAAGATTCCTTAGCATCACAACAGACCCTACTCTCCAAGGAGGTGCAGGATGTCATTTTGGAGGCCAGAAGGACATCTACCAGAAAAGCTTACTCCACAAAATGGAAACGGTTTTGTGTCTGGAATGAGAAAAAGGGCCAGGATCCTGGAAAACTGAATTTACCTCAAATATTACAGTATCTAGCTGAGCTGCTAAGCAGTGGACTTTCTTTCTCCTCCATCAAAATCCATGCCTCAGCCATTTCTGCAGAATACAACACTGAGCCACCCTTATTCTCTCACCCCCTCTTAAGACAGTTCCTCAGAGGGGCTAAGAATCTAAAACCCCCAAGGAAACAACCAATACCTGCTTGGGATCTCAATTTCATTCTAGAAAAGCTGACCTTGCCTCCTTTTGAGCCAGCTGCCTCATCAGATTTGCAATATTTGTCTTGGAAAACAGCTTTCCTTCTGGCTATTACCTCAGCTCGTAGGGTATCGGAACTACAAGCCCTCATGGCTGTGCAGCCTTTCATCATCTTCCATCAGGACAGAGTTTCCTTACGAACCAACCCATCCTTTATGCCAAAAGTGGTATCCAGGGTAGCTTTGAATCAGGCTATACACTTACCTACCTTTTATCCTAATCCTCAAAACAAAGGGGAGAGATTACTACATTCCTTGGACATCCACAGACAACTGCGTTATTATTTGGACAGAACAAAGCCTTTCAGGAAATCAGATCAGCTCTTTGTGTCCTATGCTATAGGAGCTCAAGGAAAGCCAATTTCCAAACAGACTATCTCAAAATGGATAGCCCACTGCATACGCTTTTGCTATTTTTTTCATGGCAAAACTGTACCTACAGGCATCAGATCTCACTCCACAAGGGCCATGGCTACCTCTGCAGCTTTTCTCAGAGGAGTTCCTACCAAAGATATTTTGGAAGCAGCCACTTGGAGTTCTGTGCATACCTTCTCCAAGCACTACCACCTTCCATTATACTCCAAATCTAGAGCGGGCTTTGCCACTGCAGTCTTGCAGGGCATTCTGGCTCCTCCTAGTTCCACCTAGTGCCTACCACCCCTTTCTTAGCTTTGGGATTCTACCCATCTGTTATGACTGCAACTGTATGCATGATGAACATAGTACAGTTTTGTATCTACCATAAATGTAGATGTTCAAATGTTAATACAGCTGCAGTCCAGGTTTCCCTCCCTCCTTCCCCTCTTGGGACAGGCCTTTTGGCTAACACCTCCTCATGCTACCTGATTGGGGTATTCATTCTTGATGTATTTGCTTGCACTACTGTATTTTGATTATATTGCATTGCTTTATCACACAAATTTATATGTTGCCTTCCTTCTGGGGGCACCTGACATCTGGGGCAAGAAAAACTGAAGAAAATGGCGTTGGCTGGTTATTTTATACCCCTGGCGCACTGACGTCAGGAAAGAAGCGACGACAACCGACGCCGGACCTAGACTTTGTAATTCGGCCGACCAAGGACCCGCCTGACGGCAGGAGAACCCATCTGTTATGACTGCAGCTGTATTAGCACTCGAACATCTACATTTATGGTAGGTACAAAACTGTACTTTCTACCTACATCAAATAAATACCAGAAAAACACCTCTGCTAGACCTGTGCCCTAGGCAGCCGCCTAGTTGGCCTATGCCTAAGGCCGGCTATGGCAGGGCACTAAGATCCAAAAACACAACGATGCTGAAAGTTGAAAAAGCTAACCTTGTAGCTGGTCAAATGCTGCACTCCTTTACCATCTCATAACTACGGAATGCCCTCCCACCTTCTATCAGAACAGTCAGCAATCCTGCTCTCTTTAAGAAGTCTCTCAGATCGCACCTTTCTTCTCTCTGGCAATGTACATGTGCCAAAATAGTACCCCCTAACACCTGATCCACTACTATATCTCTCTACAATATCACTACTTAGGACCTCTCTCAGACTTGCCGAATTCAACTGATTAACCCTACAAAACTCCAACATGTAACAATCAAAACTGCTACCCTGCCTGACTAACTCCATCCTCAATGATCAAATTGTATACAGTGTTGATGTGTAATGTTTGTAAGTAACTTGTACCATTGTGTTTAATATTTATTTCCATGCATTGAGACTGTATATACACTGTATATTGTGTTTTTTTCTTGTATGTACTATTAATGTTATGTGGAGCTTTTCTCCCCAAGCCTGTACTGAAAATGGGCTCACCTAGGACCAGTAGACTTTCCCAGTAAACAAATGCAATAAATAAATAAATGAAATAGCAATGTGCTGTTCAGAATAGCACATTTTTGGAAGTGCTGATGTCTCCCATATAATGGTGTTCAGGGGAGTATATCCCCAAAGAAAAAATATGCTGGTTTAATTGATTTTGTTAATTGTTTTCCTTTTGTTTTGAGTTTTTGATATGTATGGTGCTTTGATTTTGATTTGTCAGATTTTTCCTGTTTTTATTATATTATTATTATTATTATTATTATTATTATTATTATTATTATTATTTTATTTTAAGTGAATTCATTGCTGTAGGACTTGTGTTAAGGAAATTAAAATTGGAATCACAAGTAGATTAGGGCAATGGAGGATACCTAAAAAGCAAAGCTTTTAGGGAGGGTTCTCTACACAGCATTGATGCATAATAATGGGACCATGCCCTGATAGTAGAAATGTATCCTCCAGGTTATGGTAACGTGTCATTTGTAGTCTGAGTGTGGAAGGCAGTTTTCATGTTTTCCCTTTAAGCTATCTAGTAATCCCTAAAAAGTCAGAAAAAATAATAATTTAAGAGTACTTAGAGCTAAGAACTACTTAGAAACCGATCACTTATGATCCCATAAAAAGAGTAGTTACAAAAAATGTCAACATTGAAATATTTGGATCCAGAGAAGAAAATACCAGCTGAGGAGAGAAGGGTGCTAGAGACTAAAGAACACACCACCGAAGAGAAAAAAACTGTATGAAGAAAAGAATACCTTCTGGTGCATTTTGTGACTTGGTAGGTGCAGCGTTTTAATACTGAAAACTGTGTGGAACTCTGAGAGCTGCTACTGTGGACAAAGTCATATATGTTGGAAATGAGACTGCATGAAGTGAAACCTTTAGAATGTAAAGAATGAAAGGAGGTGTAATATCTTGTGGATCACGTGCGTCTCATCTCATGAGCTTAGAACTAAAGAATGTTCTCCAACATTTTTCATGTGCAAAAGGGAGACACACTTTACTGGAAAAGGGGGACAGTTGTATAGAATTAGATCGTTGTGAAAGACCGACACTTCCCAAAATTCTGTACTATTGTTGCAATATTTCGGGGTCAGTATCACAGACTATGTGTAGTCAGACTAACTCAGAATGTAGGTTTGATGATTATGGTTAAAGTGGATAAGAATATAAAGCAGATCGTTATTTTTTAATAAAATTATGTGACGCTAGACTTGTAGAAAATGCGCAAGGCAGCTGTTAAAAAATAAAGAAGAAAATAACTCACAAATGTTGGTACCTTGTAAGTTATATTAAATTTAGTTCCAGACTCCGTAGATGCAGAATATACATTTATGCTTCACTGGAAAAGATATGCTGTGGCTGGAACCATTCTTTAAGTTGTTGATTATGTTCTTGTGGGACAGACATTAGTGTTTATATTTCATCTCTTCCTTATAATAATTTATTAATCATTTGGGTGTGCATTTTGCTGATCTCTGTATTTTATATAGTTTATTTTATATGACATCCATGTATTTTTATGATACAGCATAATGCTTTGGCAGTGATAATCTGTACATGATTATCTGTATCATGTGCTGTTTATTTCATTCACCATGATGATGTGTTTGTTTTGCTATGCATACAGCACAATGATCACGGTCTGAAATCAAGACAAAATATAACCTTCTGGTAGTGAGGTTCATACAAAAGATTTTGTGTAGCAAGATATTTTTATTAAGGTTTTGATATACAAACCATGTTTTAGCAAGCCTAATACTGTCACATATAGCACCCACCTCTGAACTGCTTTTGAAACTTTCTGACAGCTGTGAAAGTTGTTAGACACTTCATGTTGGCACACAAGCAAAAACAAGTATGGCAGAGCAAAGCATATAACAGTTTTTAAAAGCATTTGTTAGAGATGCACTCCACTTCTGTATGACATTTCTAATGCAGTGTGAAGTGAGTTACGAATTTTAAAGCTAATGAACATTTTGCATTTCTGAACTTTTGTTTAAATGTGTAATACCTTGAGGCAACTAACTGTTCGCATGTATTACCAAGGCTTATGATCAGGTGTCTGATTGTGACCTCGGTTTGTTATGTATTTTTAAAAGGACACCAAGCAATTCACCTCAAGAAAAAAGGTGTAAAAGATGAATTTCTTGAGTCCAGTTATTGAATATGTAACAAATTGGTTATGTTAGGTGACCTGATCATAGTTTTAATCCCTTTATAGCCTATGGAGCTCAGTGATTATGTTTGCAGATCAGCAAAAAGATGACTTTGCTATGCAGTTTTCTGATGCCAGAAAACTGCATAACCACTTTGTTATATAAATTTCAAGATTATCATCATCTAGTTTCAAGTCATAGCAGATAGCACAGCTATCCAAGAACAGTGGTAAAATGCTTCACAGCTTTGAAAGCTGTAATACACTTTGTATTGCCTCAAGAGAAGTGTAGAACTGCGGCACAGTGAATTGTCTAAAAGCATTTAGAGCTGATGGCTGATCAGAAATAAAAGTCAGTTCTTTATGGCACTACAAGGTGCATTTGGTAGTACACTGGAGCAACTAAAGTTCAATGTACTAAAAAGAATTATGACTGGGTTTCCCTCCGTTCTTGAAGTAAATTTCCTAACAACCATTTCTCAAGCATATTTTGATTGGAAACATAAGCATAATCCTTAATGTTATGATTTGTTGAACAAGCTTTAATGGTAAATGGACTCTGCCCAGTTGGACATTCCCAATTTAGTGTACATACAGACAGACTTAAATACATAAATATGAACAAATCATTGCTATATTCAACTTTGAATATTCTTTGAACATTGCCAGTGAGATTTAGGATGACAGTCAAAGTATAATTCATAGGCCTGAGACCATACTAAACATCCCAAAACATTAAGTTGATTTTTCATTGTGAATGACTATATGCCTCCCCAGAACTTTTGCAAAGAGAGGAAGTAGTAAAATGTTCCTCTGGTCTGTGCTTTTTATACGTCTTTGATGTATGCATTATTATGACCTATTTTTGTATCCATTGAGCACATTTGTTATAGATGAATAGTTGCCTACATGATTTATAGCAACCATAGTAAAATAATATAGCCCATCAACAGCAGTCCTTTGAGGAAAAGGGAATTTCAGACTTGATTTATTATTTTATTAATGGTTACAGGTTTTAGAGGAAATTGTGATGAGTGGTAGTGTGGTAACAAATTATTTTCTGTGGTGGTAAAGCCTAGCCGATTTTACATGAAATTAGTCACTGAAGAAGTTAATTAGATGAGTCAGTGTTTCTACTTCTTAGTGGATGGACTTAATTTCAAACCATCTTAGGGTCTGATATTATTAGCCAAGTGTTTCTTCCTAAGATATTATGCCTTGGCTGCTATTAGTTTCATACATGCTTTCCTGATATTGATAAAGTTTAGATGATTAGATTGGTTAGGTGTTGTTAATGACCTTTTGTTTTCTAATTTCTGATGATAAATGGGTAGTTTTAACTAGAAATGAACATTCTTCATTGGATTGTGCAGTAATCTGGTCCCTATTATATAATCAAAGATGCAATCCTTTGAAATGCGTCTTGATCGAACTTGAAAGCACGAATCAGCAAAATAACAAAACGGCATAGAAATGATTTCTTTCCCTGGGAAAGAAACTGCTTGGCCGCCTCTGTTACTTTGCCGTTTTCATCACTGTAGTGCAATCTCAGAGTTGGTATATTTAAGTAGAGGGGTGGAGACGAAGCCCCCCACTTTATGTAATGTTTTGAAGTTTTTATATTTATTTATTTTTTTTGTGGAACAGCGATTTTTTTCCCTGGGAAAAAAATTGCTGTTCCGTGTGTTCAGGATTGTAAGCTTTCACTTACATGGGGTCGATAAATCAGTGTTTGCTTTTTTAAGCATTCTCTGATTTAATATAGACCCCAGTAATCTATGTTCAGCAAGCTGTCTTCACCAGTAGAAAAAAATCTGTAAACTCTGCCTTTGTAGTAGGAGTGACCTGCTCTGGTAGAGTTTTTAGTTCAATCTAGAACAGAAGCAGTTGTTAAAAAGGGAATAATTAGTAGGGCATATAAAATATTGCATGATAACTGTAAGAACTAATCAGAGGAGGTTAGAAAAGACTGAGAAGACAGACTGGCAAAGCAATTTACAAGAAAACAATGGGAAGACATATGCATGTCTCCCAACTATGGAAGCAAGTCCAGAAGGTTTAGGATTGTTGCTTGGTCGATAGCAAATGTTGTAGGTGTGATGGAGAAGAAAGAGGTAACTGGGAACATATGTTTTGGGAGTGTAATGAGTTGGCAGATTTTAAAAATTCCCCACAGAGTACTCTTGACAGAAATAGTGGGCAAATGGCTGTCAGTAAGGAAATAAGTTTTTTGACCTGGGATACAGGCTCTGAATTGCCAGGATATAGTAAGGCCTTATAAAGCAATTACTAGAAAATGGAAATCAAAGCCTACACTCATTGTATTTGAGGTAGTGATTATTATAAAACAGATAAAATAACTTTCTCTTTGCCTTTTCTTTTGAAATTAAGCAATGGTAGGGAAGGTAGTCCCTAGCCTGCAAACCAAATGTCTTCTTGGCCTCATTCCACTCTATTATCTTTCCTGGTTGCATTATTTGCTCCCAATATCTTGGTTCCTGTTTGAGGTTTCTCCAGTAAATTATGTTCCCTGCTGAAAGCTGATTATTTCTCCCAAAATTTTCTTAAGCCCCATAATAGCATTTTTCGGTGGAATATAAATACATTCCATTGTAATCCTCCTCTCTTATCAATAGCACTATACAGCCACAAATCTACCATGTTTGTCTTTATTTCCTCATCTATCACTGTTTTAGCCTGTCTAGCAATTAATTACGCCACTTTTCCTTTGTCTGGGATATTCTGCTGAATATTCATTCTGAAATCCTCTCTTTGTCAAATTCACATGCTCACGTCTTTCCAAATATCACATTTTTCAAGACATTTTCTTTTAATGAAAGCTCTCAAACAAAAATAAATACAAAACACCCCCGTCCCCTATTAACTTGGAGCAAATACACAAAACTATTTATATCTTCAAAACAACCTTACCCTCCAGAAGAGAACAATTGCTTCAAATTGACAACTGTACCTACAGGCATTATATAACCTAAAATTAATGTTACCCATGTTAAAGCGCATGCTGCAGCCTATGTTCCCATTTATACTGAATGCTGTCTGCTCTTTTCTTATTGCTGTTCCCCTCCCAGATATGAAAAACGGCCTATATACCTTCAGAAAACATTAACTTTTAGCCCTAAGGAAAATCACATTAGCTATCTTTAAATAAAACTAAATTGTACACTGTTAACTGC
Organism: Protopterus annectens; assembly: GCF_019279795.1. Lineage (NCBI taxonomy): Eukaryota > Metazoa > Chordata > Ceratodontiformes > Protopteridae > Protopterus > Protopterus annectens. Next base: position 222,764,833 of record NC_056744.1, read on the forward strand.
ATTAAAGTATTAAGGCTGCTAGGGAGGCTATCTCTTATTTATTTCCCATGATTTCAAACTTAATTTTTTCGCTGAATTGCTTGCCATTGTACCTTTAAATTTTACATTTCCCTCAGCAAAGAATACTCAGAATTGTCCAGATTAACTGCCTGTACCTGCAGACAGCTTTTCTCTATGGAAGTGTAGTCAGTAACGAGTCTTTATAAAATTTACTCAGAAAAGAATGTGCAGCGGCCCTCAGCTGCAGACATCTCTACTCCACCGAACTTTTGACAGTGGAAAACAACCAAGCTAATGTCTTTGTAAGAAGCGTATCATTTCCATGACTTTCATCATTTTGTGTTATTTTTAAAGCCTACATGCTTACAAAAACACACGTTTACAGCTTAAGCCAAAGGTAGTAATCTAATCATTCACCCTTGTAAAATAAAAAGAGAAAATATCCTAATCCTACGTATAATATAATCAGTAAACTTTTACACCCCACCCTAGCAGCCCAATATTCACACAGCATATGAACATTAAACTTGCTTTTGTCCAGCTTTTTTTCTCATTAAACTGTAAAACCTATATTTCTTACAACTAAAAGTATTTGTTTTGTTTCATATCTTTAACACACAAATCAATTACTGAAAAGACTCATCCCATATTTAAAATACTCCTGAATACACACTACACAAAACTGTTTTACTGTATATAACATGCAGTTTATATAATGAAATTTTTATACAAATACTAAGAACAAAATTGTTGTATTTATAGTTAGTTGTACTCCTTTTTGTGTCCTTCTAAGCATTAATGATTTAAAGTGGGGTATATGGTTTACAGTCCACCTGCAAGTTTAACAAAGTCAACAAAAGTCCTGTGTTTTTCAACCACTTTTTTGAAAACCATATTTTCACAAATGTGATAAGATGCTTTATAGTCTTCCATTTATTCACTAATTTCAGAGCTGCTGGTCTTCTTCCTGCTCATCTCCATCTCCCAACATTTGAGTCTGGTTCAAGTCCAAGGTTCTGCTGATTCTTCTAGTCAGTTCTAGTGTTTTTTTTTTTTCTGTCTGTCAAGTATTTTCCTTTGGAACATTGGAAAATGTTTCACTGAAAAAGTCTCTCTATGAACCTTACAAACAGAAGAATGAGAAGCAGAGCCCCCTTTTGCTTGCGGACTCACTTTTAGTTGGATAAAAGTTTTATTTTTTTCCACCTTAGCCTGTTCAGATTCAAAAATAACTTTGATCCTCCAGGGGAAAAAAAAAACAATTTAAAGACAGCTGGATACAGCAGCTTGCATTTTCTTTTCTTCTGCCTCTTGTACAGTGAATAATCATTTTCTGTAAACTCTCTGCTGTCTCCGGTTATTTAATACTTTGTCCTTCTGCCATGACTTTGTCAGGATCAACTCTTTATGCTGGTATTTTTGCATCTTTACCAATATAGGTCTTGGCTGTTTTCTTAAGGCCAGGTTTGGAGCATACACTTGATGTGCCCTTTCAGTTAACAAATACTGCTTTGAATTACCAGTCAAGTTGCTTATTTGTGTTTTCATAAAATTCATACAGTCTGTCCCTTCTAGTTTCTCTCGTACAGAAGAAAATATCAGGTTTTATCTGCATGCTCTGTCTTTTAAAGCTACATTTTTTAAACAGTTGTTCTTGTGAAATGTCATATTCATCCAGCATTTTCTTCATGTCACCCTCTGATTTTTGAAGTTTTATCAGTTCATCTGTATGGCTAATTAAAACTTCTTTTATTTTTTTTCCAGCCTTTATTCCTTTATTGTTTCATTTATTTTAATCACTTCTGAGTGTATTTGATTTACCTTTGTTCCTCTAAATTACTGGAGGCAATCTCTTGAACCAGAGTTGATGCTTGAACTGCTTTGTGCTGAACTGCAAGATCCTTCCCTGACAGGGTTTTCTCTTCCCCGTTTCTGCTTGGTTTTCTTTCAATTTTTCCAAATTTCTTCTTTGCAGACATCCAGACAGTGTATTTACTACCAGCAAATGAATTTTACCAAAAAACATTTTCAGTGGCTCTCCTTTTTTATCAGTTTCTGTTTTTACACTGGGAGAGCTGAAGTTATAGTGTTGATTGGTGTGCAACCATCTTGGAACTCCAAGAGTTGAGCACTATTAGGTGAGTCAAAAGGGATGCACACACTTTTAAATGTGACTGCTTAAAGGTGTATATAGCTTAGCATCTTATGGTCCCTACGTTCACTTGTATAGTATTGTTCATTGATTAATACTAGGCTATTAAATAAGGAAAAAGCTACAATAGGCCGAACAGCAAGACAAATGAAAGAACTAAAAAATGTATAAATCACAGATGAAAAATCTCATGAAGGCTTAAAGAAATGTATTAAATGGCAAGAGCTTTCATCCCTAAATAATAGCTGGGACTTCTTCAGAACATTAAAATCATTTCAAATGGAAACCTTTATCCAAGACATTAATACCAATTATCTAATTTAAAACCTATCATCTTAAAGAGACACTTCATGATATAAAGAACATTATATCATTATACCATATTACGTCAATTATAAAATAATATAAAATATCCTTATTAAAATGACACCTTATAAAAACATCCTTTCTTTAATCTTGCCATCTCTAAAGCCAATGTTAATAATTCCCTTTCTAAACACACCTTGTAATGTCAGGGATTCGCAAAGTTCAGCTTTGGTATTTTGGATGTGGTTCCATACAAACCTAGGGTTGGTTGGTCAGAATTGGATTTAGAAATCAAAGAGTTACAGTGGCAAAGAAAGTTAAATACTACCTTTTCCCAAGGAATTAATGAGAACCTTTCCATACTTCCTATTTTAAGAAAGAAAGCCTTAGATTTATGAAAGGATGTTTTGTATTGTTTTATAAGTGACAGTATGGTGTAAGGAGTTTGTACTGGCATTTTTTAACACAAAGAGTTAAGCTTTGTTTTAACAAATTTTTATAGGTTGCTAAAACCATTTAGTATTTGCTTAAGGGTGAGTAACATTTATTGGGTTTGTATGTGTAAACAAATAATTTGTTTTTATGTTATGTATATGTTCTTTATATCATGAAGTGTCTTTTTAAGATGCCAAGTTTTAAATTAGATAATTGGTATTAATGTCTTATATAAAAGTTTCCATTTGAAATGGTTTTAACGTTCTGAAGAAGTCCCAGTTATTATTTAGGGATGAAAGAGCTTGATGTTTAATAAATTTTTTGAAACCTTCAAGAGATTTTTCATCTGTGATTTATAAGTTTTTAGTCCTTTTATTTCTCTTGCTGTTCAGTCCATTGTGGCTCTTTGCTTATAAATTAGTTATTTTTTAAGCCAGTCAATACATCGTTTTTATTTGGGTTAATACTAGGCTGTTGATAAAGAAGACCATTAGTAGCCTAGCCACAAGATCCCACACTGACTTTACCATAAAGGTTGATGATGATGATGATGATTAATGGTACAAAACATCTGTAGGTTCATAGGTTAACACTAGGCAGTTGATCCAGCTTATATCCCATATTGTAGATGCCCTCTGATGTGACTAATCTGTAGCGAGTTTCAACCCTTTCTAATGAAGGCTTGAGGGGCCAGACTCTGGGCATATTTCTGATTGTCCATCTATTCATGCAAGTTATGATGTCTAAAGGAAGTCAGAATGTGAACTACAGTCATACAGTGACTGCAGATTAGGATTGAACCTCAAATCTTGGAGCTGTCAGATATGGGTTTTTACTACTGAACCCTCACAACACTCCTTTTCAGTTCTGCATCAGCAGAAGTTTAATAGGTGGATGGAAGTTTGCAAAACATGATCACTTAACTTGTAACAAAGCACTACTTGAGACATACCAGAAATAATTATATACAAACTGAGGCTTATACGAATATAGTAATTAATAATTAATATTATTGTATAAAAAATATCCCATTATGTATAAAGTGTAGAGTAAGAATAAGATGGAAAAGAAAATATGAAGTAAAAATTAGAACAAACTAGTGTAGTAGAGGTTTCATGAAATCTAACTTATAAGACAGATATGATGTAATACTGCCTTCAGATGGTAATTATTGTACAATGTAAAGGAAAATATTAAAAAGATATCAAAGTAAACACAAGAAGAACATTGTGAATAGTTTAAGGATGATCGCAAGTCCCTTTTCAGTTATATAGAGACAGAATTAAGCTTATGCTAATTAAGGATGGTATTTCTTAGGCAAACATCTGTAAATATATTAGAAATTTATATTAGCAAGTTCATATCTCATTTCTTGGAGAGAGAAGTGGAATGATTTTCTCAGGCTAACATGAAGGATAATTATTTTTCTAATTTTAACAAAAACGGCGTTATTAAGGTAGTAACTAGGCAGATAAAATGATTACAGTATACACTAAAAGCATTATTGAAGTAAAATCACTTTATTGCATAGAAATAGCATCTTCATCTTCCTGGTCTGCAAGCTTTCAAGTTTCAGTAGTAATAACTAATATACTGAGATAAGGAATCTGTGCTTTATGTTTACTAACACAAATGCATGAAACCTTTGGCGCAAGACAGATGGTTCATGCTGAATAAGAAATGAAAAACTCAGGGCTTTAAAGAATACCAAGTGAAGGAAGATAACTTTGTCACTCCTTATGCCATGCTTACTGTTAAGTGCCTTTGATTAGTAAAAATGTTGATGCATTTTACTAAGTGATTTAGTCCTGAGGACGGTTGTAAAAGTACAACTAAAAAGTCATATAATATGTTGTCCAATAATTTTTATTTATCCTTCCGCATGTTGACTAGAAATCTATATGTACTATGAACAGTCCAAACTGTCTTTAAAGCAGTAATAATTTCCAGTTTACTATATTTCTTTGATTAATATAGCCACAACAGACTGTTTTCCCTGTAAAGATACACTCTCAGCTAGTTTACAGAAAACCTGCCTTCCTTTAATACTTACTATGTGAGATGTTGTAGTACTGGAATCAGAGAATAAATAAATGTCTTCATTTTGGGGAAAATAGTTTGATTTTATTTACTCATAATGGTTGATAGTTCTTGTTAAATTCTAGCGGTGTGAACAGATGAAAGGAAAAATAAAGAACCAAAAGAACAAAACACACTTCCTATTTTACAAATAAGGTTACAACTTAACTTGTAACTTCAGCATCTATAATACACTTATAATAAAACAAATGTTTAATAAGGGTGTCCTGTCCAGAAACATCATCTGCTTTTGATAGCTGTTAGAATAGTTGTACAAATTCCAGGTAAATTATTTGGGAATGGCAGCACATGATCTTGTTTTGTAATTAAACAGAAGTCTTTGGTAATGCCCCGCTTAAACTCCTTACCAAAAAAAAAAAAAATACATTTTGTTTAAGTCTGCCCTCCCACACACTGGGTAGAGCCTGATAGCTACTGTGCCTGCATTAAATTGCATTGCCCCATTCGTTCTGCCCATGTGAGCTGAGAGTACTACTGCCCTATATTTCTGCCCAGAAATCCCCCATGATCTCACCACTGCGTGGACGTTTTGGGTAATGAGGAATGGGCCAGCTTGCTGATAATGAAGGGTGATCCACCCCTCCCCTAGTGAATCACTCCATCCCCCCATAGTTGCTCTTCTGTGCCCTGCTGTAACTTTCCTCCGAAGGGAAGCATACATCCATGTGCTGACTTCTCCTCAGCTTACTTGTGCGACTTGCATGAGCTTACTAGGCTTGAGCTCCACAAGGTTAATATTTAATGTCCCTGCTAAGTGTCACCCATGGATAAGCTAGAGCAGTCTCCTTCCCCCCTCGAGTTGCAAGCCAACAGTGATTGCTGAATCCCATGCTGACTCCCGTACTCACTGTCAGCTACTGCAGAGCTTCAGCTACTATTCAAACTTGGGTTGCCTGCAGAGTAATCCTGGCTTTATCGTTTATATTGTTGTAAACATGGTATCAGAGCACAATCTTCGTTTCCGTTCCATTAAGTATGTATAGCATTGTTTTCAGCATGTATAACAATGTCTTCTGTTTTCTGTATGCAGATATGAATTCCTGTCTCACAGTTCTTTTCTACTAGTTAACTTCATTTATACCCCTTAACCTTTGTTGGAGCTCAGCTTGTCCAGATACGACCCCTCAACAGGTGAAGCTTTCATATTCTGGGATATTTAACATACATTGTGAGTATTAGGCTATGGTGGGGAGGGGGCAGAGAATGTGGGAACTTGGCAGGGCCTAACAAGTATCATATACTGGTTTTCATTATACTTGTAATTTTTCACTGTAATAGAAATTGTGCTGTTAGTCATGCTGATGTACATGTACTCTCACTCTTGTCCAGTCTTTTGACAGTTGCTAAAGAACCAAGGTACATTAAGGAGTCTGCTTTAGAAATGCCAGCGTCCACTAGTCATGTCTCCTGTAATACGCATTTCCAACCCTTCTCTCAAAGAAAGGAGATGTGAGTTACCACCATTAAGCCCCTCCCTTTTAACTCCCCCCTTGGGAAATAGGGCTGGTGGATGAATGAGAGTTGTTAGTAGTTCATGTTCAGTTAGTGTGAGACTTACATTTGAAGCTTACACACACTCGCCGTTCACTACTGATAGAGTGCAATATTGGAGGTACGGCAGGTACATACATTCTGGATATCTGAAATCCAAAATCTCTCCTTGAAAGGGACTGATTGCATATTTGCATGGTCAGGATAACAATGTATATACTGGAGTTCTTGAAACTGAATTGTTCCCTTACCACAATTCCATATTAGTAATTTGCCCTTTTTCACTATATGAAATAAGTATATTGAACACTTTATATTTTCTGTACACCTTTTTGACTAACTTTTAACTTTTTGTTTGCATTACTTTGCTATTTGCAATATATGTAATAACACATTTTCCTTTTTTCCTATTTCCTGGATAAATTTGGAAATTGCTTGGTGTATTTTATACAAACTTCCACACTTGCTCTAACCACCCTTCTGTTTGAATATCTTTGACTAGCAACTAAAGCTATAGTTTACCATGTAGCAATGTTTGTTAGTAGATTCATTTCACAGTGATATGTACCCATAGTGTGGAAACAGTCTTGTATAATTCTGATGAATACAGGTGGTAGCACCTTGTGAGTGTCCAGTTATAGACCAACATCATTGCTATCACCTCTCTCTATCATCTCTATTTAATAACAAAATGCATGCAGAATCAATTTTTCAATCACCTTATCAAAAACAACTTGATGTTTCCAACATGATATGGCTTTTGTGCAGATATCACAGAAACAGCACGGTTTGTATTCATGAATAAGGTAAACCAGAATAGAAGACAAGGCTGCTTTGTCATTTCTCTCTTCTTTTACTATCAAAAGCTTTCAACACTGTCTCCCACCAACTTAATTTATCTAGATATAAATGAATTATTAGCTGGTTAAAAAATCCCCCCCCCCCCCCCACCATTTAGAATAAGAAAACATCTCATCATTGTAGTAGGATATCTGGGTAGGTATTACCCTAAGGATCAACATTAGGACCACTACTCTGTAATGTGTTTGCCACTGATATGCATTAAACAGTCACAGTAATGTATTTATTGAATACACAGTAGTGGTGTACCTTTTAACAAAACATCAGACTGTTACACAAGTCAGTTTCAATATGATACATGAGTAGCTACAAATTTCCCTACTGTTACTAAATGTCAAAAATAAATAAATAAATTAATTAATCCTGTCTGCGTCTGAAGCTATACTAAAACAAGATATTAACTTCCATATAATGTCCTGTAACTGTACCACTGTTGAACAGTTATCTTACCCAAAGTTATTAGTTGTAATCCTAATTAAACTTGCAAGGTTTCAGCAATATAGAAATTATGACATATCTAAAATGAAATAAATGCTAGGAATGTAAACATGTTTAACATTTTTCTTTATGCCTGCACCATTAACTGTACTGCTTGCAATTGACAGTTTGGCATCATAGTGGAGATATGCTGAGAATAAACAAAACATACAAGGCAACAGTGTAATTCTCGGGGTAAAAAACATTTCTTTAAAAATGAATTAACATCTCTGATCTAATGTGTATTTTCATCCGTTCAAACATGGGTGGTTGGATCTAACAGGATCCAACTTCTGTGTCTATCTCAAAGCTTATTGCATCCAGAGCTCTGACTCCTCCCCTACCTATAATTCCCTAGGTTGTAATCAGATGCTCAGATCTTGTTTGCCACTTGAAACTGTGGATGTGCGCAAAAGCTCACTTTGGCAGTAGGATATAATATTACTATTATTATTATTATTATTGTTATTACCTTCTTTCTGCAACTCCTCTCCTACTGTGAGAGGTTTTGTCTCACCAACTTCTTTTTACAGTGGTTTCAGTAATCTCTAGTAATTTGTTTCTCTTATTCTTAGTGTATTTAGCCCTTAAGGCCTTTGGCATTCTGTCCTTTCTCCCTGTAACTATATAAAACTCTTTTCCTCTAATTTTCCTTGTAGCTTTAGGATTTTGGAATCTACACCACATTCCCCAGGGTGTTAACCAAAATCGTGACAGTAGTAGCTGCACAACTGCACCTACCGGGGATCCAAGTCTTCCCATATCTAGATGATTGCCTCCTCACTGCCCCCACCAAGCATCCTCAACTCAATGATCGAGACCATGTACTCTAGTTGCTTCTGAATTTAGGAATGCATGTCCTAGTTTGTCTGCGGAAGGGCCCTGTGGTAAGTGTACTGAGGCCTGTGTGTATATATATATATATATATATATATATATATATATATATATATATATATATATATATATATATCCTTGTGTTAACACATTTAGGAAGACTATACATTCCCCCAGTCCTCATCCGTGAGCCATACAAACTCACTAAAGCTCTTACTATTTTCCATCTCCACTCTGAATATATCAAAAATTGGTTGGTCAGCAAAGTTAAAATGAGTCAGTTGTAGCCGATGTCTGTACCATCTTATTTATCTATTTATTTATTTACTTACTTATTCAATTAATTTGATAACTGGGGTAGAGCACTGATCCTATTTCAGTCTCAGCCCAGACAAATATAAATCACAGCAGATAATCAATAACAGTGATAATAATAAAGTGCACTGTATACTGGACAAAAGGAAAGGGATGGTTAGAGTAAGGAGGGAAGATACTGGACAAAAGGAAGGGATGGTTAGAGTAAGGAGGGAAGATACTGGACAAAAGGAAGGGATGGTTAGAGTAAGGAGGGAAGATACTGGACAAAAGGAAGGGATGGTTAGAGTAACGAGGGAAGATACTGGACAAAAGGAAGGGATGGTTACAGTAAGGAGGGAAGAAGAAGAGGGTGAAATAGTGAAGGGAGAGAGTACAAAGTGAAAAAGATAGAAAAAGTAGGGTAATGGCACCAGAAATTAACTATAAACAATATATGCAATGTGGAAGAGATGTTCCATATTAGTATAGGCAAATAATGTCAGGAAGACAAAGATGTCTAACTGATGAAGGGAAGAGTGGGGGATTAGGTGTTGTGTTTAGAGGGAAAGCATTTGCAAATTAACTCGGACTTGAGATGATCTTTAAGGTGAGCACAAAATCATGGATGCAAGATGATGTTTTTAAGATTACTAGAGAGGGATTCCAAGAGTTTGGAGCCTAGGTTGGGGAAGGCATGGTTAGTGTATGAAGTCTGGTTCTGGGAAATTGAAGAAGTGGGCCAGAGTGGTTAAAACTTCTTAGGTTGTAACTGGAGGGGGGTCACCTGAAGAGTTTGGAGGCAAGGGAAGAAAAGGGTTTTTTTTGAGGAACTTGTAGAATTAGGATCCAAAAAACACGTTGGCACATTGTTGGAAAGGTAGTCAATTGGCTTTATTAAGCTTGATACAGTGATTGTCATTTCTATGCTTGAGAGTAATGAAATGGCAGATGAAGTTGCTTATAGTTTGGATGGTGGAGTTTTTCTTGGATGCTGTTGTAATCAGTGGAAGGTCATATTCAAGTTTTGCTAGTAGAATGCCTTTGCCTATCGCATTCCTGGTTGGTCTGGAAAGAAAGGGGAAACCTTATAGAGCCAAAATACGAGGAAATTAATTTTCTTCTGTATTTGTTGTAGGTAACGATGAAAGTTCAGTGTGGGATCAAGCGACATGCAAAGGTATTTAAAGGAAATGACTTGATCAGTGGGGTTGTCTAGATGGTCATGAATAAGAAGTGATTGAGAGATTTTTTGCAATATAGGAGAGGTATAAAAGATGATTGTTTTATTTTTGGGAGTGTTCAGAATTAGCTTTTTGTTATTAAGCCATTTGATAAGAGAAAGGAAGTTATCGTGTAGCTGCTGTATGGCTAATGAGGTCAGGTTTGAGTGAAATAAGACCGTATCATTTGCATAAAAAAGAGAGAGAGATGAGAGAGGTCTAGTGGTAGTTTGTTAATGAAAATAGAAAAAAAAAAAAGAAGGGGAGCCAGAATGGAGCTCTGAGTGACTCCTTTAAGGAGAGGACTGGAAGCAGAAAGGGTTTTCTGAAACTCCACAAAAAAGTGCCAACTGGAAAGATAATTTTTAAACTAGGGAGCTGTATATGGGCTAATTTCAGTTTCAGTTAGACAATCTAACAGAATGTTATGGGCAACCAGATTGAAAGCTCTGATGAGGTTAATAAGGATGGCTCCAGTGAGGAAGCCTTTGTCCATAGCCAGGTGGATGTTATCTTAAGTGTCCAGAGTGCTGTAGAAGTGCTCCTATCTGCCCAAAAGCCATGCTGTTTTGAGGATAGTAGATGGTGTTGGGAGATGTAATGGGTGAGTTGATTGTAAACAAATTCTTCAAGGACTTTGCCAAGTATGGGAAGAATGAAGATGGGTTGAAGTCAGTGGTGTGGGATAGGTTAGTTTTTTGGAGAGGGGTTTAACAATGAATGTTTTCCAGATATTAGGCATGATGTTTTGAGTTAGACAGAGATTATAAATGTGAGGAAAGGTGGGGGAGTATTAAGTCCTTACATAGGAATAACAACTATGGGAGAAGATTGTCAGGACAAGCAGGTGAGACCATTTTTAGTTCTTGAAGTTATGGTAGTACATGCTTAGCTTTCATTGCTTTTAAATTAAAAAAAAATAGGGCTGGGGGGTTAGTGGGAGAAAAAGAATTATTAATAGATTCAAGGATTGGAAGTGTAATGAAGTGGAGGCTGAAATCAGAGGTTGTGAAGTGAGATGAAATGGAGTGGGTGTTCGTTAGATGGTTTAGTATGGCCTGTTAGGCAGTTAACTTCTGCTCAAAATTTTTTAGGTGAGTTTAGAAGAGATGATTGATGCTTTTTCATAATGTGACTTTTATGTCACCTGATTGCCTGTTTAGCTAGATTAGTATAGGGTTGCCTGAAGGTTGAGGATGGGTTGTTTTTCCAAGTATGCCAAGCATTGTCCCTTTGACTAAGGAGGCATTTCAGTTTCTGCATAAGCCACTTGTTTTGGGGGGGTTTATAGACCCATGTGATTTTAGGCCAGAGTGAGTCCTGGAGGTTAGTGAGAATCTGTGCAAGGAGAATGGTGCAGTCCAAAACAAAAAAAAAATAAGTGGATATCTGTGCCCAAGAGAGCAACGCTCCAACAAATCATTGAATGAAAATTAGGCACAAGGAGCACTGCAAGGACTAGTACCAATGAAAACAGAGATAGGAATGTGAAAAACATTTAAAAAAAAAAAAATCCCCCTATTATTAAAGAGGCCAATAAAAGAAGAGTGACCTTTAAATGTGGCAAATGTGCACAATGTCCCCACATAAAAAATGCAGACAAGATCAACTGGGATAGTAGTGATAACATAGTAAATAGTAAGCAATTTTCAAATTGTGATAGTAAAGGAATAGTTTATATTATAGAATGTAAAAAGTGTTCTGCATTTTAAATGTGGGGAAAATGGTGAGAACACTCAAAAGAAGAATATATGAACATTTATACAATATTTGTTAGCAAGATCCTAATAATGCATTTTTAAGCACACTAAAATCTGCAAAGAAGCAAAATTTGTATTTTTTTTACTGGAAGAAGTGCCACATGACATTAGAGGAGTGAAACGAGAATAGAATTTAGGGAAGTTTTTTGGTAATTAGTGTTGGATGCCTGCAAACCCCTAGGTCTTAATAAACATGTCTCCCTGGTTCCAGTGTTAAAACTAAGAGCCGTTGGATTATAATTAATATGCTGGGGAGTTTGTTCAAGTTTTTATTTTTACTTTTAAAAACATTTTTATTAATATTTTATCAGTACTACAATGTATTCTCTACAAGTTGATTTTATATTAGTAATACAAAGTACTTTTTACAATGTGGTTTTTATAATGTGTTTATAATGTGTTCATATTTTGGATACTAGATGGCAGCAAAGTGTTATTTGAAGTTCTTTCCATCTCATTAGAAATTTCTTTTAAAGTTTAATATTCATATATTAAATACATATAAAAAGATGATGTATACAATACAAATTTAAAGTTTTATTACATGTTAAATAAATGTGTTTATACATATATATTTATATTTTTATAAAGTTACTAATGGTAGGGAAACATATATATTTATCAATTAAATATATTATGGTTAGTTAATTATTTTATTGAATGTGAATTTTAATTGGGTAATGAGTTTAAACAGAGTATTTATAAGGCATTATGGGATTTAATTTAATCTGATGAAGTTCTATGGTGAATGAAAAATGCGGTGACAAAATTAAGCGATTAAATTGATTTGTTTCGTAATGAATTTTATGGATTTACGGATCAATAAACACTTGTTCATTGGTACTAGTCCTTGCAGTGCTCCTTGTGCCTAATTTTCATTCTTTGAGAATGGTGCAGGGGTTAAGGTTAGAAGAAGAGCGAATAGGAGACCAGCCTATTGAGGCTAGAATTGTCTTCATTTTGAGAATGTTGGACTGAGATTTGTTCTTGAACCGTACGAGATAGGGAGGGATTTTATGTGTTGAGATATTTTGAAGCTGATTGGACAGTAATCACTGAAAGGAGTGAATGAGATTGTGAGAAATAATGTTAGCATAATTAGTAATAATATTAGTGGCGATCACCAGTGGTTTTGGTGTGACCAAGACCAGTGGTTTTGGTGTGACCAAGACAAGCAGCTCACACCGAGAAGTAGACTAATAGTTACAGCAAGCATCATTGCTGATTGCAAAGTAGATAAAAAAGGAGTGACTTTACCTTTTATAAAGCACATACCCATGGCACTGAAGGGCATAAAAACGGCAACTAGGAATCAGAAACAGGCAGGGAAACTGCTAATTTGCATAAGAAATATCATTGCACAAATTTCAGGCATCCCTAATTTACATGTCATTACAGTCTCATTTGCATAAGATAAGAGCTGGCAAAACCAGTTGTACCTTAGCGCAACTACTTGCTATGAATCACACCAAAGCTCTTGTGCAGCTACTGCTACATAGTCGCAATGACTATGACTACCACCAGAGATGCCTACTGTTTTTGAAATCTGTGCTGTTCTAAGTAAATTTCTTTTACAGCTGTAATTTTCCATTTATGTCATTTAAGCTGATCTTAAATCTGGTTCCTTTTATGAGACCATGCAACCCTTTTCATTCACAAGAAAGCAGTTTCAGACAAGCATATCATAGCACAATCAGTAGCATGCAGGATTTCATTGTTCTCTTTACTTTACTGGAATAGTCATTATCAGATCTGATTACATGCTCATCTTTTTTAATAGGTGGGCTGGGTCATGCTTTAATATTTGGTCTTTTTCCATAGACATAAACTTAACTATTATTGAATGTGGTGCTGATTTTATGGTGAGTTTTCCTTCTTTGAAGGAAATCTCAAGGATTTATCGGTCTTTTTAATCCTAAACAATAAAGTTTCAGGTAAATGTAACATTTCATGCAACTAGGTTGTTAAGAAGTTTATTATATCGTCTCCCTCATACGTTTCGGCTATGCCATAAACTCTGATTTGTTTCGTCTCAGGTTATTTTCTAAATCATCAACTTTATCTGTAAGGCAGTTATTTTGTTTTGAAGAAATCATCTTAAGACTTACTCTCAGTTATTCTCCCTACATGGTCCTTTAAAGCTTCTTCTATAGTGCTGATTTGCATACCTCATTGTTTCATAGGAATTTCTAAATGTTACATCTTCTTTCTGGATTTTTCTTTGAAACTTTCTATTTTAGTGTCCAGTTTGTCCATGTTTAGTAGTACATCATGCATGTTAGATATTTAGTGACTGGATATCTTTTTAAACAGAAGAATCCTGAGTACCACTTTTTGGGTGGCTTATGCTGAAATCTCTTCTCTCATAACCAAACAGATGAAATTCTCACAGGAACATCACAGCTTTATAAATCTTTTCTTTTACAATTATAGCTTATATAAATAGCTATCAAGTCTCTCCAAATTCTATTTTTATCAGATTTTCTGTCAGAGAAAAGTTTTCATTTACAGAGCTTTCACCACTTGCTGCTGTCAGTTAGGTATTTTGCCACCCCCTCCCCCCAATTATTGAGAATGTAACGTATGCAGAGATATAATATTACTTTTTATCATTGTCAGACCTTTTAGACCATTTTTGATCTACTTTTAAGATTTAGACATGGCACTGAGAGGTGGTCAGAGGATCTTCTTAAGGTGAAGGGTCAAATGTTATGACATTATAGACAATGGCCTACAGGATACATACAGACTGCAGAAATATTACTGTACTTCAAGTCACCCTTCTGAAGTGGCTTGGCATTTCCATAGGATAGTGCCAGGTATTAACTACCTCGGAACTTTCCCCATGAAAAATGGGGTACCTCAGGACACTACTTTGACTGTGTATATATATATATGTATATATATATATATATATATATATATATATATATATATATGTATAGTGTGCGTGTGTGTGCTGTCATTGGGGTGATCCTTATGGAGAGAGGTAAGTCACTTGTCAACAACATCCAGATTTTCCTGTTCTTTTCACAGGAGTCTGTGCTTGGGTGCAGTCTTGCAGTGGCTGAGTTTATGACTGTTTGTAAGCACTACCTAAGAAAAACTGTGGCCATGCCCAGTCAAATGACCTTTCATCTGTTATAGTTTCGTATATTTTCTTCCTTAATAATTAATGGAGGAGACAAAATGGAATTTCTCCCTTCTGTTCATGATTTAGGTATACTTTTTGAAAAAAAGGTAGCATTTAAAGACCAGATTTCTTATGTCATCAAGACATCAGTTTCCCTTGTATGTTTGACATTAAATGGTGTGAGCCCTGAAATAATGGGAAACTAAGTGTGATTGGGGGAAATGTATACCATGTCTGAAACTGCAGCATCTCAGAATTCTCTGTTCTCTGAGGTACAGCAGTCTTGAAGTTAGTATATGTAATTAGCATGGGGTGTTGGCATTCATTGGTCATAACCCCCCTGCAAAAATGCTCTTAATGTGTAATAGTAAGTTCTACACTTTTTCTGGTCTCACATTATAGAGTCTGTAAATTCCAATAGATTGTGCAATACAAACTATTTCCATCTTAAGAATATAACCATGATCATTTTTAGATTAAAATAATATAATCTAAAAATGATCATGGTTATATTCTTAAGATGTGGACAGTAATAAAGAGTTGAAGGATTTTATTTGGGAAGAGAATAAGGCAAGGAGGTTTAGGATTACCTGGTTTGAAGGGATATTTTAGAGCTACACATTTAAGGCTCGTATAGATAACACAAGCAGAAAGCTACAAGTCAAAGTGGAAAGGGATGATGGTGAAGCAGGGGGTATTCAGAAATAAGGAATGAAGGAGATGTTTGGATGCAGGTCATTAAAGAGAATAACAGCAGCCACGCCGAATATTGTATTTATAAAGCATCAGGAAGTATACTAAGAACAAGGCCTACACAGGGATGGAGGAAGGAGACTCTGTTGACAGGGATGACTGCAATTAGGGGTACAGTAAATAGACCAGATGGGGCTGAAATCTGCTGGAGAAAGATGGCAAAGGAACATAGGTACTGGGAACAAATAATTAGAAAAGGAAAGATAATTGAATGGGAAGAGGCCAAGAAGATATTTGGATTGTAGACTAGTGACGATATCTTGAGTAAAGACCAAGAGAAAGGGATAGGAGGATCCTGAATGAAAGACCTGCACTGGTTGAGTTCATAGTTGAATCCAGAGCAGAAGCTGCTTTTAAAAAAGGACAAATAGTAGGGCATATAAAATATTGCACAATAACTATACGAATCAACCAGAAGAGGTAACAAAAGATTGGAAAGAGAGGTTAGATATGCAATTCACAAATAAGTAATGGGAGGACATATGTATGGCTTCGAATTATTCAACAAAATCTAGAAGATTTTGCATTTCTGCCTGGAAGTGTTTGCATAGATACTTTTATACCCCAAGCAGACTCTATATAATTTTTCCTAAGGTAGATGGCAAATGTTGGAGGTGCAATGGGGAAGAAAGAGGTAACTGAGAACATATGTTTTGGGAGTGTAAAGAGTTGGCAAACTTTAGAAATTCCCCCCAGAGTACTCTGTCAGGAATACTGGGTGAGCAAATGAGTGTAACTAAGTAAATTATTTTTTGAGCTGGGATACAGGATCTGAATTCCCTACACATAGTAAGGCCTTGTTAAGTTTAATTCTGGTGGCTGCCAAAAAATAGTTACTAGAAAATGTAAATCAAAATTAAAACCAACTATACTTGAAGTAGTGAATATTGTAACAGAGATAAAATAACAAGACGTGGAATCTTTAGAAAAGGGGTAGGAGTAAATTACACAGAAAAAATTGAAATTGTGGGAAAATGTATGCAGAAAAATGTTTTGTAGGAAGAATGAGGTTTAAGAAAAGGCAGGAACTAAATGTATCTAATGTTGCCTAGATTATAGGATATATAACAGTATATGTAATGTATAATGTTTGTAAATGTGAACTTGTTAAATATGGTTTGCTTACTTTTATATAAGTTTGTCTATGTCACAAGTGAAAATTCAATAAAGGTGTATAAAAATATAACTAGGATCAAGCACCTTAATCCATCTTTGGACTCAAAAAAGTTGGTTAATACATGTGGGCTACAACAGCACTCTCTAACTTGGGCTTATGGACACTGATCTGACATTTTGAGAGAGTGCAGAATTCTGAATTTAAACTTTTAATAGGATCAATAGATTCAGCTGCATTGTACTGGTCTTCCAGAACATATACTGGCTGCCATTTGTTCTTAGATGTGTCTTTAAAATCTTGACCTTCATCAGCTGTGTCTCCATAGCCTGGGGCCTCCTTATCCATTCTATCTATCTACCTGTCTATCTATCTATCTGCCATTTGTCAATGTTAGTAGAGCACTGATCCAGGTGGATCATTTTCAGAATCAACATAGGAAAAATTAGTAGAAAGTAAAATAATAATTAATAGAGCTGTTGCCACCCTGTATTCCAGTTAGGCACTTCAGACTATCAAATGAAGGGCTACTGGAAGTTCTACAGGCCTTTTTGGTGACATCTGACAGGTTGTCTTTTTCCCATCTTGCTTCAATCCTTTGGAATCAACTGCCTTCTCTGATTTGAGCATGTGATTCTAAGAACACCTTTAAGAGGTCTTTGAAGTAACCACCTTACTACGAGAGTCTATCTGGACCCAATTAGGAACACATCATGTGCTATAAGCTTTTTTGTTTGTAGTCAGAATGATTTTTCTTTTCATAATTTCCTGTAGTTTTCTGACTGTAGATTACCTTTTAAAATTCTATTATTTGTTTTTATGTAAAATGCCTAGGGATGGATTCAGTATGTGACTACTTTAAAGAACTAAGTGCACCTTAAATAATTAGTGAAATTAATCAAAAGAATATCCAGCAAATGCCCTCAGGTGAAATAATATATTTTTATTATCAAAGATTAAAAAAAATTAACAGAAAGCTAAATTGCTGCATCTTAATCTGTAATTTATATGTGTAGGGGGTGTTATTCACAGTGTATGTGCTAAACAGTACCTTAAAAAGAATATATATTTTTGGTTTCACACCAGTTTATCAAATAAACAAGTCTCAGAGCTTAAAATGCCTAGTACAATCTTTGGTGAATCAATGCATCAAAAG
The DNA here is from genome assembly GCF_019279795.1 of Protopterus annectens. Lineage (NCBI taxonomy): Eukaryota > Metazoa > Chordata > Ceratodontiformes > Protopteridae > Protopterus > Protopterus annectens. Next base: position 222,782,925 of record NC_056744.1, read on the forward strand.
TGACAATTATCAAATGTGGTGCCATTGAAGTCTGTACAGAAATGTCTCTACCTCAGTCCCATCACTCAACACTTGACAGACATTTTTGAGGATCCCTGTACCTTCATATGGGGGTGTATGACTGCATACCACAAACCCACTTTATTTAATTATTTCAACTGTAAGATCATATAATCTTGGAATTACGGTGAATATCAGGTTTTGGTTCCTCATTCAAAGGCTGTACAAGTTTGGATGTAAGATTATTATTTAGTGGAAAGGTGAGGAGACTGCTGTTATGAATACTACGCTACTAGCCTCCTTTCACGAGTCTGTGATTTTGTTGGACTGAGAGTTCTCAATCCTGTATTTGATAAATCATGATTTGTTGAGCGCTGACACCCTCACAGGCTGTGTGTTTGGTGTCTACATTTTGAAGTTTTGGGAATACCATCTGCAGATTGTTACAAGCCTAACCAATAACCCAGCAGTGACCAGAGGTCAGAATCAAACCCTGTACTTTGTGTTTGTCAGGAGAAGACCTTAACAATTAAACCAACCTTGCTCAAGAAGGTAAACTATCCGTAATGTGGATTCAAACCCTGCACATCTTGTGCTGTTAGACAGATCATACTTCATTAACATGTTGAGCCATTGAGAAAGTTACACATTTTCTCACCTTTACACTAGTTCATTATCTTACATTTGAGTTTGTACAGCCTCACAAGTGAACCTAATGTTTGTGCCATTTATGTGGAGGGAAAACAGTTGTAAGACGTGGCTGATGAAAGACTTCTGTGTAAAAAGAGTGTTTTCTGTTTCATGCATGGGTTGTACTGTACATTTTCTATATACAGAGTTAGTGCTACTCTCCTTCCAAGAAGCCCCGGGTAGTTACTTACATATGAGCTATATCAGTCCAGTTACATAAACATTTATCAGCATGTAGAAACAAGAGCTGCTTAGCCATAAGTTGACAAGCCAAAGACTGCAAAATGCTGAAATTTGGACATAGTTCATTTTTTTTTCTACACTTAAATGCTGCAGGCTGAATGATTCTAGTACAACAGCCTTACAGGTAGCTTCTGACGCTTTGCAGAGCAAAGGTGGTTTTACATGGGTCTGGCTTGTATGTCTGGAATGAAAGAATCTCTAGAGCGGACAGATACGAATCTGCCGTGAAGTCTTGAAGGACAGCTAACTCAAGTTAAAAGAATTAATATCAGTGAAGTGTGACAGGTCTTCTGTAAGAGTCTATTTAAAATGTACCAGTGTGGCAGTAGCTACAAACTGCAATTTCCCAGGTCGTGTTTCTTCCTCTGTGAATTTCACTTCAGTGTTCATTGGTCACAGGTTAAATTTTGATAAACCCTCTGAATTAGATAATGTGGGATTGCAACAACTATTAACTTTATTGACTATTAGAGAATATCCTGACTATGTCACTGTATTAATGTGTCAGTGATTATATATGATATCCAAGATGTTTGGTGGTCTGTTCATATTTTGGTATGCATACCTATCAGCATTTGCAAAGCAATTTCTTCAGTGCCTGTAACTATGGCAACCCTGTTTTTCCTACAGAGGGGACATGTAAGGTTAAATATATTGTTTTAGATCCCTCACTATCTGAGAAATTGCATGCCTGATAATTGTTGTGTTTCTTATCTGACTTGGGGGTCCGGGTTTTGGAGGCAGCTGTCACGAACACAGTATACATTTTAACAAAACAGGTGTAGCAGTGGGAAAAGGGTTTTGTGTATAAAGTCAGGAAGAAGTTTGATTGTTGTATGGTAGGTGTTTTTCTGAAATCCTTGCAATACAATAAACAGCCATCTGCTGTCTTAGCATAGCCCTCTAGGAAAAAAAGTCTCACACTAGCAAAGGGTGTTAGTGTAGTTGAAACATGGTGATCTGCATATAGTTACTTCTCTGCTAGAGAACTGAGTCCCAAAACTGTGCAGAACAAAGGTAAGGAGTCATTCTGGTACCTCTTTTGTAGCATCTACTCCCCCAGTACATGTTTTCTGTTTTACTTCCTTGCCAGTCCTGTACATTGCCCAGTACCAGTTCCTGAATATTGGCATGAGTTCTTATCCTGGCATGCAAGAGACTGGTTTGCATTGCTGTGCTGGTATTTCCTTTCTGGAGATGTCAGCTAATACTGCCCACATTAGATTTGCTCTGCATTGTATAAATAAGACTGCTGAATAAGTGTCTTCTTTATTTCCTGTTTTGTTTTGATGCTTGGAAGTTGCAGAATGGAGGGTGAGATGTGAAAAAAATGAAGATGGGCCTGGATATTAAAAATGGCATACATATGGCAATGAACGACAGTGCCAGGGGAAATAAATAAGTCTTTGATGAACAAGCAACTGGCATGGCTAAACAGATTGTATGCTGTTAAGGAAATGAAAGAATTTTATAAGGACTGAGGGGAAGAAAAATACAGAAGAATGCTGTGGAGAACTGGGAAAAAGTGTAAACTGTTATGAAGATTATATTAGATTTGTCAAAGTGACCAGGGATAGCAGATGGGTATAGAAACATCAGTGAGTACTGGAGAATTTCATTCAAACATTTCCCTGTTAAGGCTGGTTATGAGATGTAGATGGATAAAACCCTGGCTATGGCCTATACAACACTATCTCAACTGTTGACCTGTGTGCTGGTGGTGCTGGCCAGGAGGGCAAAACAAACTGGACAGTGCTGGCTCACCCATCCTTGGGGAGGGGGGGAAGTAGCTTGCTAGCTTGCACTAATGATACCTAATGGTAGCCAAATGGAGCTGCACATGGACTGATGATGATGATGTGCATTTACGTTTTGAAGCTAGGTTCAGCAGAGCATTCAGCACTGTAGCTGGGTAGCCACACCTATATGGAAGTATAGGTACTGTACAGGGCCAGTACTGCAGACCCTATCTAGGGAGGGAGTTTGGACCAAACTCCTCAAGATCTGCATGATGTTGGTCTCCCCACTGGCTTTCTGCTGCCTCTCTCATCAGCTGAACGGTCATGAAACTGGGAAAATAATCATCTGATTGTTCACTGGGAGGGTAATGGTTAGCAGGCAACTGAAGTATAAAAAACATAAAGAAACAAAGAAAAATGTCCCTGTTAGAAGTAAGGGAATGGATACAAGGAAGCCAGAAAGCAAGCACATGTACTAAACACTTTGTTTTAATCTGTTTTTACAGAGACATACAGTGGTATATTAATATAAAAATACATGGAAATGGGGAAATGTTGGTCAGACAGAACAAGCTGTGACAATAGAAGAGGTACATTTTAGTGCATTCTGCTAACTAAGAAATCCTAAGGAAATGGATGAGTTGCCACACTGTACACTGTATGCTGTCAGAAGTGATTAGATGGCCTTTGGTAAAGATATGTAGCTTTTTCTTGGACTCTGAAAGTGCATTAGTATCATTGTTAAAGGGACTAAAATCCAAAACTGAATAGGTCACTCATAAGCTAATTAAACTCACCTCCCTGCCTCCTTAGTTTCCTAAGTATCAGTGACCCAGAAAAGGACCAGTAGCATGACTAGAGAAAGTCTTGCCAGACAAATTTGCTATGTTTATGCATCTGGTCATTGCTGAGGCAGCAAAAGGTGATTGGCTTAATGCAACACTGTTTCACATTCAGCAAGGCCTTTAAGATTCTGCAAAATGCAAGTGGGGAAGATGAAGAGCATGGCAGGGGTGAAGCTGAGTGGGTAAGAATGGAAACTTTTTGACAGATGAGAAAATGCTTAAGGGGAGAGGGGAATGCCCATTGATAACTTAGTAACAAACAAACTGCCTCAGGGTTTGGTAGGACTGGGCCTCCTTGGGTTACTTTTATCTACTGATGCAGCGATTGAAGATCAAATTCAATTGGTTTGCTGATGAGACCAGGACAAGTGCTGGCATGCATTAGATGTACTGGGGACTCTAAACTGTCCATAGGTATGAGTGCATACATGTGTGAAGGACCTGGCAACCTATTTCCATTTCCCTCTTTGCCTTGAAAAAATTGAGGATAGTAATGGTTATCTATGGGGGGGTCATTCTAGGAATCAGCTGTGATTTATAACAGTGTGACCAAGCAAGCTGAGAAATATGAGAGCAGTTATCACATGGATCAGGAAATGCTAGAACAGGTGGCCCAAAGACAGTAGCTGTGCAGAATGCAAATAAGAAGAGTCATAGGCCCTTCATGAATCAGGATCTCAGGACAAAGCACTAGTTCTAGCATGTACCCAGGAGCAGAAGGATGTAGGAGTGGTCACCACCCTCAGTCACACAACTCAGTGCTAGTAGGTTGTGCTGGAAACCAGTAGCATGTTGTGTTAATCGTTTATCGAGCCAGCTCAGGCAATGCAAATGATAACGAGCCAGCTCAGGCAATGCAAATGACACTCTTCCACTTTATGGTAGCTCTGGAGCCAGCTCAGGCAATCCAAATGACACTCTTCCACTTTATGGTAGCTCTGGAGCCAGCTCAGGCAATGCAAATGACACTCTTCCACTTTATGGTAGCTCTGGATCCAGCTCAGGCAATGCAAATGATAACGAGCCAGCTCAGGCAATACAAATGACACTCTTCCACTTTATGGTAGCTCTGGAACCAGCTCAGCTAATCCAAATGACACTCTTCCACTTTATGGTAGCTCTGGATCCAGCTCAGGCAATGCAAATGATAACGAGCCAGCTCATGCAATGCAAATGACACTCTTCCACTTTATGGTAGCTCTGGAGCCAGCTCAGGCAATACAAATGACACTCTTCCACTTTATGGTAGCTCTGGATCCAGCTCAGGCAATGCAAATGACACTCTTCCACTTTATGGTAGCTCTGATAAAGCAACATCTGCAAACACACGTGTTGTTTTGGAAGCCTGATAAATAGCAAGGCACCATATTATGGGAGAGAAATAGATTAGAGGAGGCTGATAATCTAGTTATGGAAAGGAAATATAATATTACTACAGTTGATCTTATACAAAAGTTCCAGAAATGCTACAAAGGGTTAACAACTCTCAGTAAGTAGATTTTGGAGGAAAGAACAGGGTCAGAAATGTGATATAAACACAAATTATCATCAAGGATCAGTCATGGGGGTGAAGTTAAGAAGGGACAAGAGGCAGAGAGGCTATTTGTACAGCTAGTGATGCAGGATCAGAACTAGTGCTGTGAGTATAGGTGGGATGGCCAAAAGATGAAAAACTAATTAGTTAGTTGCCTCATCTCATTCCTTAGGTGCAGGATGCATAACTCCCAACAGCGGAACGTGCTGGCATAGAGTACGATTCATTCAGTGTTTGGAACGAACTTATGACGGCTCATCTGTAGGGAGAATGTGTGTGTGTGTGTGTGTGTGTGTGTGTGTGTCTGTCTGTCTGTCTGTCTGTACTCACAGCTGGCCAAATGAAGGGAAAAGTGGGGCAATAGGGAAAAAAGAGAAATCATCATCTATATTGAGCATATGTTGGTTTGGTAGCAGTCCTAATGCAGAGATGGTTATTATTGCCAGTTAGTAGCACTGAGGCCTTCCCTTGGTGGACAGCACTTTACTAAATTGTGTGGGAACTGAAGTTGGCATAGTGGAACAAATGGGGCATCTGTGATGTCTGGAATGTTGTTAAAAGGAAATGCATTTTACAGAGAAGATGATAGAGCTCCTGAAAAGACCTGCCAGAGTGAATTCTTGATTATAGGCCACCTTAGATATCTTAGAAAACATGGGCTAGGTGACAGAAAGAAGTAAGACGGGTTGGGGACATTTACCTAAAGGCCATTTGTATCACTTAGAAGATGTTGACCATTGTTCTTCTTCTATCACTTATTATTGTGTTCAGATTACCCATTTAGTGCTGCTTGATCGGCATGCCACCATGACGGATGTCAGGTTATCCAGTTCCTCTACAGTTTAAAAAAATTAAACTGAAGCAGAATTTGAATCTGTGAATAGGAGTTAAGCCTCCATACACCCCCATGTAGGAATGTAAACTCTTCATTTAATATAGTAACTCTGAGATCACTGCACTGTGGGAAAAAGCAGCAACCTGACATGAAGAGTTCTTTTTGTACTCACAGATGGTTACAACACTGGCTGTCATATTCAATGTACACCTCCCTGATCCCTGATGTAGTCTTGTACATTAGTACATGTAAAAGATTTTTTTTTCTCTGTCTTTGCTTTGACAGTGGCATAAGTGAATAAAAATGACCTGTTACAATCTGTACAGTACCCCCCTTACAAATCATTAATATTTCATGTGATTTATATAAAAAAAGCAGCATAAAGGCCATTTTATTAACAATTGCGACTCTCTAAATAATTATTCTAGAGGCAGCTACATTTTTCTGAAGTGATGGAAATTTTTTACAGCTGTTAGTCATTTCCCTTATTTGATTGCTGAGTTGCTGTGATCTCTGTACTTTAGGTATAACTGATGAGGACAAGAATTGTCATTAACTTTTATTATTGATATTATCGATCTGATATGATGCACTTCAAGTCTGAACATTGCCGGAGGAAGAAAATGCAAGTGTTGCTTCAGTCCTGCAGATTGGAGTGATTGGTGATCTCCTTCTGTTCTGCCTAAGTGTTGCAATGACTGACCCATCTGGTCTGTGGCGATAGATCACATAGGCTAGCATAGAATACTGAACCACTGATGTGCAATTTTGTTTAAAAGACAGACAGCATAGCTGAAGGTATCCATTTCCAAGTTCCTTTCTCTTTGCTGGCAGCATGTTGAAAAGTCAGATGTCATGTACTGTAGCTGTTGATGGCTTTGTTCAGCTTTTTATTTCTTGAGCAAGTGATGCAGAATATCTGGAAGTGATTTGGATTTTTTAGAGGCTATCTAGTTGTATAATAGCAGCAAATATATTGGTAATATGTGGCTAGATGTGCAACCTCCAACATTTCTACTGTTATCACTTATGTATTGTTGATGAATTTCTCTGCTTCCTACTCATTTCTTAATAGTACTGTTTGAGATATTTATTTTAATGCACTAGAAATTGATTCAGAAGTTGAATTTATAATACACCTTTCATTGCTCTTCATCATGGTACACATAATACACACGCACACACACACACACACACATATATGTGTGTGTGTGTGTGTATGTGTTTGTATATATATCTTCTTTCGTCTTTTCCCATTTAGGGGTCGCCACAGCGGATCACCTGCCCACACATGATTTGCAGTGGAGTTTTACAGTGTCGAGTTGCCAGCCCGGCGCCCAGCCTTCCATAGAGGGCACACACATACACACACACACACACACACACACACACACACACACGCGCGCACTCACGCCTAGGGCCAATTTAGAGTGTCCAATCCACCTACAGCATGTCTTTGGGATGTGGGAGGAAACCAGAGCACCCAGAGGAAACCTACGCCACCACAGGGAGGACATGCAGACTCCGCACAGAAGGCACCCCAGCCGAGGATCGAACCGGAGAACCTCTTGCTGTGAGGCGGCAACTCTAACCGTTGCACCACCGCAGCCGCCCTTGTGCATATGTGTATATATATGTATATATATATATATATATATATTTATATATATATATATATATATATATATATATATATATATATATATATAAATATATATATATATATATATATATATATATATAGGTCTACTTCATTTGATCAAAAGACCATTTGACCTAAACCCATTTGCTCGAAATTTTATTTGATCAAAAACCAGTATTCAAGGCAAATAACAGGGATTTGTCCCCCTCCCCAATGTCGTGCGACCCTGGAGTTGGTATATATAGTTGGGGGGGTATAGGGGGGTGCAGCCCCCCACCTATTTTTGTTTAAAATCTGTACTTTTTGTTTTATTTTCTTCTTTTAAAGGAAACTAGGTGGGGGGCTTCGCCCCACACACACACCCAATGTGGGGGGCTATGCCCCCCACACCCCCCAACTATATATACCAACTCCAGGGTCGCATGACATTGGGGAGGGGGACAAATCCCAGTTTTATGCCTTGAATACTGGTTTTCAATCAAAGGGGTGTAGGTCACTGTTGGTGTGCTCTCTGCAGCTGTAAACCATGTCTCAGTGACCACACAGATGTCATCATTCTCTAGGGAGTGGAGTTTTTTGTCTAGAATCTTAGCATTGAGCAGTAGATTTTCTTGGTTTTGATTTTCTATGGGGGAAGACAATGTTTTAGCTAATATTCGAATGCCTAGAGGTGAGAGGTGCAAACTATCCCTGGCAAAGCAGAGTGGTCTGTTGACTATCTCCTTCCATGCTGACAAATATTGCACACCCTATCTATATGTGTAAGTTGTTGTTGTTGTGTCTTTCGGCTTTTCCCGGTTAGGGGTCGCCACAGAGGAGCTCTGGTCCCGCTAATAATTGGTAGTTGATTTTTACGTGCCGAGTTACCAGCCCTGACGCACAACCTTCAACGAAGGTACGCCCATTCACGCATGTCTCCATGCAGAAGACGCTCTAGCTGAGAATCGAACCGGACAGCGTCTTACTGTGAGGCGACAATATATATATATATATATATATATATATATATATATATATATATATATATATATATATGGGATCTGTACAGATCCCTGATGGCACTTTCTGCCAAAGCAGAAATCACCAAGCATACATAACTGAAAATGCTGCTCACCGAAGCAGCAATTTTGGTTATGTATGCTGGTTGTGCCGGTCGCACTGTGGTGTGGTTAAGGGAGAATTCCTTTTCCCCACTGTAGTGTGACCTCGGAGTGAGAATATAAAAGTAGGGGCGTGGGGGGCTTGCCCCCCGCATAAAAGAAGATTTATTGTTTTTTTTTTTTTTCGAACGCACTTTAACGAAAGCGCTTTTTCGGTGAAAGCGCTTTCGTTAAAGTGCGTTCGGACTATTCAACTTTCACTCAATAGTCCTAGATCCATATATATATATATATATATATATATATATATAAAATAGCAATATCATATATGTTATTGTTATTATTATGTTATGCTGTACCTCTTGAATTTGTGTCTGTCTAGGCTAAGGTTACCCACTGAAGTATGAGATTTTGCACGGAAACCATACAGTCAGCCAATTCAAAAAAAATGTTTCACTTTATTATCAAAAGAAAGACCCACTGTTGTAGACTTGTAGTTATTCCCATGAGTCTGTTTCTTATTCTTGGTTCAAATCATTTTCTACAGTATTTAGTAGGAAGTTAAAAAATAGATTTGCTGTCTAAAATGTAAATGCATTTGCCCCCCCCCCCCCCGAAACACACACACATAGACATACACACACACACACACTGCAGAAGACAGCTGCCCAAGTCTAGACTGTCAGGACTGTCCCATGAAAAGAAATACAGGAGACAACACTATTTCCATCTTCGGTGTTACACTTTTTTCCCCCTTTACTTTAAGAGGATACTTCATGCCAAGTGGTATCATTTCTGCACCATGCACCAGTTCTTTGTCATGCTTTCCCCTTTTCTGCTGTTATCCATCGCATGTTTTTTCTCCTCGTACTTTATCCATATATTCCATTTCTGTTATCCCTTTCTCTTGCCATGCTTCCCCTGGGGATGATGAACACTTTCTTGATTGGTGAAGCACGGTATATAGCTCATTGGTACAATTAGCATTGTTCTGTCTGTACTTCTGCTTTCCTTGCTGCACCTATTTTCCGTTTGTCCTAGTCATATTTGAATCCCTTCACTGTCCAGCACCTCACCACTCACTCATGAAATGCAGTTCTGAGACGTCAGCCTTTATCTGAAACAGGAGCACTGCCTTAAGTAAGTCTTAAATCTCTTCTTTTCCAGCTGGTGTGCCTTCTTTCTCTCCTGCCGCCTCTTCTTCCTTCCTTCCTGATGACTGTTCTATGGTAATTTGGTGAATGCATATTGGGGCCTCTGTTGTTTGGGATGTACTTTTCTGAGGTGCAGGCCAAAATTAGTGGGCTATGGCTGACCAAGTTTGCAGATGACTGCAATCTGGGCACTGTCATCAATTTCCCTAGTGATGTGGACATCCTCCAAGAGGGAATCACCCAAACAAATGACTGGTGCCAGAAACACGGCCTCAAACTGAATGCCAAAAAATGCAACATCATCCCCTTTGGTAAGAGTGATGTCCCCACAAATTATCACATTAATAACAAGGTCCTAAGCACGCAGTCATTTGTGAGGGACTTGGGCACCCAGGTTGATAGCAAACTGACTTTGGACCCCCATATTGCCTCCGTTGTACGGAAAGCTTTCTGCATGGCCCACCTCATTAGTAAGGGTACCTCATCCAAGGACAAGGAGGTAATAAGATCCCTGTGTTCTTCCCTTATAAAACCCATTATTGAGTACAATGCCCTTTTCAGCATGTACCTCACAAAGCACATGCAGCAGTTGTTGGACAGACTACATAGGTTCCTCACCAGTAGAATCCAGGGCCTCAAACATCTAGCCTATACAGATAGCCCTCTATTTAGTGTCCTATATACTGCTCAGAGGTGACCTCTATCTGGCATACAAAGCAATAGAAGCAAAAGTCCAGTGAAAGGAAACACCTGACACACAGAAATAAAATCCAAACAGACTTTAATAAATCCAAATCACAAGGTCACAAAGCTTTCAGACTTGCGTCCTTCTTCAATGTGTAAAGAAAGACATTTTTCAGCCTCAGTGTAAAATCACGACACAGCTCATTAAACTAGAAACTTCTTCTTAAAGGTATAACCTTAAAAATCTAGAGTGTTAATATAGTGTATAAAGAATACATAACATAAAAATAGAAAATACATATGCATATAAAAAAATCATTCTATTTTCTTATAACCATTTGCTTCTTTTTAGTACTGGTTTAAGACTTATATTAACATTACCTCCAGGTTTAACATCTACCTGAAGTAGGGTTATCCATTCATACTCACGCATCTCTAGAATATTATTAATATCACCACCTGTAATCTTTGGATATATAACATTCATAACACAGAATTTAAATATATGCTTAGAGCTAGCATCTTCAAGATGTTCTACTAGTGCAATTGTATTCACCTTCCTCCTGATGTCTGATTTATGCTCAATAATTCTATCCTTCAACCTACATGTGGACTTACATAAAATGCAGTACATTCTACACAGGTAGCAAGGTCGATAATGTTGCTAGTTTTGCATGTAGCTGATGCTTTAAAGACATATTTTCCTGGTTAGGGGGTGTATAAATTCATTATCAGGGGGTGTATCAGAACAGCATTTGTAGTTATGGCATGGAAACATCCCTACTCTATTAATTGGTCATTTCTCTTTCAACTATCTTTATAGCATAGGCTTTTCTTCAAACTATTACAGTTTCTGTAAAAAAATTAGGTTTATAACCCATGATATTCCTAATCTCTGGTACTGAGGACAGTAGACTCCAGTTTCTAGAATTAATATTTTTAACATCTCTTGTCCTCCAATTATATGTTGTCAGATAGCATAAATGCTCATATTTCTTCTTAGTAATATTACTGTTTTGAGCAGAACTATTATCAGAGAAGTAGAGTTTAGCTATATTGTCTCTCTTACTCAATATTTCTATTTTCAGATCTTCCAAATGGTCAGCATGATAACCCCTCTCCTTAAAGTCAGAAATAATCTCATCCATTTGTTGTTCCCATCTCTCTTTACTAGTGTTTAATCTACTGACCTGCAATAGCTGACTCTTTAATACACCCTTAAATACATGGTCAGCATGGATACTAGTCCTGTGTGTGTACTTGTTTACATGCACTTCCTTTTTATAAACAGACATAGTGATGACATTCTCTTCCCTCTCTATTCTAATGTCTGAGTAATTGCATTTTCAGAATGAGAAATAGTAAACTCAAGAAAGTTAGTACTGTTGTTAAGATAGTTAACAAAAACGTCAAGTTCTCCTATCTCCCCTTTCCAAGTTAAAAAAAATGCCACCCACAAAACGCTTATTAAACAAAATGTTCTCTACAAATTTTGATGGACCTGTGTAGATGAGTTGCTCTTCCGATTGCCGAACCACGATATTTGCATACATATTAGCCACAACAGTACCCATAGGTACTCCTGCTTGCTGATGAAAAATATTCGGCAACATGAAAACCAATTCTAAACAGCTCACAGACAGTTTCAGATGTTCTTTGTGTTTCACTGTTGCAGTCATTACACTTGGGTTATCCTGCTGGCAGGCAACTCTCAGTCAGCCTGAATTCCAAAGTCTAGGTCCGGCGTCGGTTGCTGTCACCTCTTCCCTGACGTCAGTGCGCCAGGGGTATAAAAGATGCAGCCGACACCATTTTCTTCAGTCTTTCTTGCCGCACGGTGCTCGAAGCATAAGCAGTTCGCAAGTGCTGGTCGGCCGACTCCTGAGATTTTCGTGTTCGAATTTCAGATCCGAAGTCTTCATTTAAAGCTAAGTACCCCCATTGGGGAAACTTTTTTCTTGGTCCAGACCGATGTCAAAAAAAGTTAATAATTGTATTTCTTGTGGGAAGCAAATACTTCATAAGGACTTTCATTCTTATTGTATTCCTTGCCTAGTCTCTGACCACGACATTGTTAGTTGTTGGTTTTGTGCTAGATTTAACCAACACACTATTAAGTGTCGGTACGATTTTGCATTACACTATTTTGGCAGAAGATTTAATTATACGATGTCATCGGACAGCCATCCGACTACCGGAATTCACAAAAAACGCAAAGAAAAAGAAAAGGATAGGCAACCGAGGTCCAAAACCGATGACGAGGATTCTTCTAAGCCAGTCGCCGGTTCTCAGTGAAGGGCCTTCGCAGCCCCTGACGCCCACTACTTTAGACCCGCAGGCCGCTACCGACTCCTACGTGGAGTCGCCTAGGCCGCTGGAGGCTCAAGGTATTGGACCTTCGGAGACTATTCCCTCAGATGGGTCCGGAGCCGCTGAGCAGGCATCGGCTTCTGAGGGTGTTTTCAGACCAACTCAATTATACATTAAAACGACTTCAGCTTCAAAGGCAAAGACTAAAGCAACCTTAATGACAAAGAAACAAGTACAACAGCCTCATGGACAAGCCTCCATGCCCAAAAAACAGATGCTCAAAATGGCCGAAGAATTAATTACTTTAATCAGGGGTTCCCATCCCCCACCTGATAAAAGGCCTAGGCAAGACAGAATATGAATCTTCAAATCAGGTTTCCATTTCATCTGATTCCTCTTCTTATCAGGAATACTGTCTTCCTTCCTATGTGGATTTTGATGCTGAAGAATCTATCCCTTCAGCTTCTCCTCCTGAGGATTACTCTTTTGGGGAAACATTGCATACCATGAGGGAGCATTTCCACTGGGAGAGCCAAGATTTTTCAGAATCTAAGAAAAGGCTCAGAGACTTCCTTTTACTACCACAACACAGGCCCCTAGCTATTCCACCTGTGTTAGACATTGTTGATGATGTATTTTCAGAGTCCAGTCTGACCCCTGACTCCTTACCTCCAGCTCCAGTTAAGCCGGTCAGGTACTACAGGGTTCCTGACTCTCATAAATTCCTTTTCAAAAACCATGCTGCTGACCCAGAAACTATCTCTCAGGGTCCCAAGGGGGTCTAGGCTTCTGCTGCAAAAAACCCTACCCCCTCTGACAGGGATTCTAGGGCATTGGACAGATGGGGGAAAAAGATTTACACTCCGCTACCTTGGCTATAAGGGCTTTAAATTGTCAGTTTCATATGCTCAAATATCAGCAATATATTATGTCACTGCTTAAACAGAAAATGTTGACAAATTCTGAATGTGCAGAAAACAAAGAAATGCAGGATTTATTGCATGCAGCTGAACAAGTTGGAAAGCATATTTTGCAATGTGGTTTTGATTTTTTGGAGGCCTCCTGCAGAGTCGCTGTTACGGGTTCTGTCATCAGGAGGCATGCTTGGTTAAAGGAACAAAGTCTGCCTGATCATGTCAAAACAAAGTTATTAGATGCCCCATTACAGCATGATACTTTGTTTGGTGTTAAAGCAGAAGAGGTGTTAAAGAAAATGGAGGACAAAGCTAAATCTATGCAAACGGTTAAGGATTTCTTACAGGTTCAGCCTCCAAGATTTAGCAGACACTGGCCTACAAAGAATTGGTCCTTTCCAGTGTCAGACAGACAATAAAGGGGCAGATACAGATGCCCAAGAGGCAGATCCCAGTCCCAAGGTTTATACAGGTCTAAACAATGGGGTGCTTCTACCTCCAAAAGTGGAGAAGACAAATCACAGCCATAAAGGAAACAGTCCCAATGACTTCCCCCAGTCTGCACCAAGCACTTATCTTCTGGCAGCACCTTTAGGGGGAAAATTAGCACTTCTTTCTCAAAACTGGCACATAATAACCCAGGACAAATGGGTCCTAGACATAGTGTCACAGGGCTACAAGTTTCACTTCCATACCATGCCAAGGACAAATGGTTGGCCAGACCTGCCAAAACATCAGTGGGCAGAGGCACAAAAGCAAGTATCATCCCTCATGGACATGAGGGCCATTCAACAAGTACCAGAGCAAGAGCAGGGACAATGATTTTATTCAAGACTGTTCTTGGTACCAAGAAAGGACAAGACCTGGAGACTAATACTGGACCTATCTATTCTAAATACATTTCTGGATATACCAAAATTCTAAATGTTCACTCTACAGCAACTTCTGCCCATGCTGGGCAAGAAAGCTTGGCTTGTGACTTTAGACCTAAAAGAGGCATACCTGCATGTCCAAATCAGACAAACATGCAGAAGATTCCCCAGATTCAAAGCTGGCTCATTGCATTACCAATTCTCTGCACTGCCCTTTGGCTTATCTACTGCACTCAGGGTCTTCACAAAGTGCCTGGCACCAGTAATTGCATTCTGTAGACAAAGAGGAATACAAATATATCCATACTTGGACAACTGCCTCATTCAAGCAGAGAACAAGGACATTCTACTACAGCATCTGGCATTTGTAAAGAGATTTCTAACAGGCCTAGGGTACACAGTCAACGAAAAGGAATCAAAACTAGTACCCTCTCAAGAGATAATATTCCTGGGTGCAAGCTTAAATACAACTGCCCAGATGGCTTATCTCACACCAGACAAACAAAGGCAACTGACTACCTATTTCAACCTGTTGGCAACAAAGGCCCAGTTATCTGCAAGAAAAATTCTGCAGGCTTTGGGCTTCATGGCATCCTGCATTCTACTAATTCCATATGTGAGACTGCATATGAGGAAACTTCAATGGTACCTAAAAAGTGTTTGGACTCAACATTGCCACAGCCTGGAAACAATAATTACCCTCATTCCCTGCCTGCAACAGGATTTTTGTTGGTGGGCGAAGGCTTGTCACCAGAACAAGGGACAGAGATTCACTTTACCCCCAGCCAGGCAGACATTAACAATGGATGCATCAGATTATGCCTGGGGGGACCCACATGGCAGGAAGATGTATTCAAGGCACATGGTCCACAAACCAAATGCATCTACATATCAATCAAAAAGAGATGCTAGCTGTTCAGAATGCCCTGACAGCCTTCAAGGACCTACTTCATCCGGGACAACTACTGATAAAGACATGACAACACCATGGTCATGTGGTATATAAACAAGCCGGGAGGCACTCATTCTTATCCCCTTTGCAGACTAGCCATGACTTTGTGGGACACAGCATTGACTTACCAAGTACATCTGCAGGCACAATTCCTGCCAGGAAAGATAAATACTATGGCAGACAAACTAAGCAGAAACCTCATGGATCCCCACGAGTGGAAATTGGATCCACAAGTCTTCAGCATGATAACAAGGAAATGGGGATGCCCGGATGTAGATCTATTTGCCACTCCTCACAACTACCAACTAAAAAGATTCTGCACAAGGACTTATCACAGACAAGCATGGAAAGTGGATTCCCTGTCTTTCAGCTGGAAAAGCTTAGCAGTATATGCCTTTCCTCCACTGCCTCTCCTCCCCACGGTACTCCTAAAGGTCAGACAAGAGAAGCCAAAGATGATACTGATTGCCTCAGACTGGCCCCGCCAGCACTGGTATCCAATCCTAAGGAACTTGTCTCAATGCCCGGCTTGGACCTTGCCTCAAATACTTCATCTACTATCCCAACAAAACAATCAGATCTTGCACAGCCAACTAAAGACCTTAAATCTGGCAGCATGATGGATAATGTAGTGATACAAAATGCACCTCTCACTAAAGCTGTAATGGATGTCATTTTGGAGGCCAGAAGGCCTAGTACCAGAAAATCTTACGCTGGAAAATGGAAGAGATTCTGTGCTTGGAACCAGGCACAAGGAATTGACACAGCTGTACCAAATATTCCTCAGATTTTGCAATACTTAACTGAGATGCTGGACAAAGGCCTATCCTTTTCATCAATTAAAATTCATGCCTCTGCCATTTTGGCTCATTACAATACAGAGCCATCAATCTTTTTTCATCCCTTGTTAAGGCAGTACCTCAGAAGAGCCAAAAACGTAAGGCCTGCAAGGAGATCACCAATACCAGCATGGGACCTCAATTATGTTTTGGAAAAACTCACCCTGCCTCATTTTGAGCCAGCCGCTACAGCTGATATAAAGTTTTTATCTTGGAAAACGGCTCTGCTCCTAACAATAACCTCTGCAAGACGAGTCTCAGAGCTACAGGCATTCATGGCTGTGGAACCTTTTATCATTTTTTATCCAGACAGGGTTTCTCTGAGGACAAACCCGACATTTATGCCTAAGGTAGTGCCCAGTGTGGCCCTTAACCAAACTATTCATCTGCCTACTTTTTATCCAAACCCACAGAATAAAGGGGAGAGAATTCTGCATTCTTTGGACATAACACCGACAGCTAC
Organism: Protopterus annectens; assembly: GCF_019279795.1. NCBI lineage: Eukaryota > Metazoa > Chordata > Ceratodontiformes > Protopteridae > Protopterus > Protopterus annectens. Next base: position 222,799,741 of record NC_056744.1, read on the forward strand.
GCTTCTACTTGGACAGAACCAAAGCTTTCAGAAAGTCAGAGCAACTACTAGTGGCATATGCTGTAGGATCACAAGGAAAGGCTATCTCAAAGCAGACCATTTCAAAGTGGATAGGTCACTGCATTCGTTTCTGCTAGTCACAACATGGCAAGCCAGTGCCTAAGGGCATTAGGCCACATTCAACCAGAGCAGCAGCCATTTCTGCAGCCTTCCTCAGGGGAGTACCAACCAAAGACATTTTAGAGGCTGCTACCTTGAGTTCAGTGCACACCTTTACAAAGCACTATCATTTACCACTCTACTCTAAATCCAGGGCAGGCTTTGCCACTGCAGTTCTGCAGGGCCTCATAGCCGCTCCTTATGCTATTTAGCTCCAGCCTCCCAACCAAAGCTTTGGGATTCAACCCAAGTGTAATGACTGCAACAGTGAAACACGAAGAACATAGTACAGTTGTGTACACTTACCATAAATGTAGATGTTCGAGTGTATTCAGTGTTGCAGTCCAGGTTACCCACTCACCATTCCCCATATCTTTGCTGCAACTTATCTGCACTTCTCTAATCTATACAACCTATGTGGTGTATTTGCTTGTAGATGAAGGTATTATATATTTTGGTGCATGCATGTTTTATTGGCATGTTTTTAGCCTACCCTTTTGGGGGCACCTGACATCTGGGGCAAGAAAAACTGAAGAAAATGGTGTTGGCTGCATCTTTTATACCCCTGGCGCACTGACGTCAGGGAAGAGGCGACAGCAACCGACGCCGGACCTAGACTTTGGAATTCAGGCCGACTGAGGGTAGCCTGCCAGCAGGATAAACCAACATCTACATTTATGGTAAGTGTACACAACTGTACTTTTCCTTTCCTGACATCTTTCCATGTATACATAAAAACTGCTTTATGCTATCAATGACAAAATTATTAGGAATAACTGTAAAAAGCGATTTTATATCCATTGTAACAAAGATATAACTCAATTCACAGTTTACTGTATACCATTCATAAAGGTAGTGTAAAAAATCATTAGTGTCCTTGATATAACTTTTAATTTACGGAGAAACTTACTTAAAACATGCTGGAGGTACATTGAGATGGTTTCAGTGACCCATCCACCTCCAGATACACAAAAATAATTAAACATATCTAAAGAAATATCATCACTGATCTGCAGTTCATAAACAACAAGGTTCACATTAGAAATACATTTTTAATGTCACTCATACTAATTTCTTTAAAAGTAGATGTGTCACTTAAAAATTCTTTCATTGCTGTTTCATAATCAACTCTATTGCTAATCACTACGGCCCCACCGGTTCAGGTTGCTTAATTATGATTTCATTACTATTCTAAAGCCTCAAAAGTACTTCATATTCACTAGGTTTTAAATTATACCATTTTCTTAAATCTTTCTGAGCATAAAGTTTGTGAAGCTCTCTTTCACAAATAGTAAAAAATGAATTCAATAAAGGGGGTTGCTGGTATGAAAGTACTTAATACCTTGAGGTCAATGATCGCTTCCACAACCATATCAGTAGTAGAGGAATAAACGTTAGTCCTTTCTATAATACTGCAAGTTCATCATGCATACAAAGCAATCTCAGACCCTGCCTTGATAGGACTGCTGCATATCTGCAAGTCAGGCTGCACTCACACATCCGCGATCTCAACCTGGTCTGTGACTTCTATAGGACTTGTTGGCAGGACAGATTTGTGTCCCAGAGACTTCCCCTTCTGTGGAATAGACTCTCTCTCTATGTAAAGCAGAGTACCTCATTAAACCTTTTTAAGCGCAACTTGGAAAACTGTATGGGGAACAGAAAATACACCCCTGGGATTCCACCTGCGTCCCTGCTGGACAGGGGCATCGGATGCTAACTTGACAGAACATGGGCTAAATTCTTGGCTAGGCTTGTAAGGGCCTCAGGCCCAATAGCCTAGTAACTTCCTATGATCCTATGGTAAGATATTAATCCCCCTTTCTAATTCCCT